>NC_042619.1:153711600-153851182 GCF_901001135.1 Rhinatrema bivittatum
CTTCAAAGGATGCTATGGAGAATCTGATTAGACATGTTCTGAAGTTACTTCTGTGGGCTTCAACAATTTATCTGATTTAAATTATTTGCAAGCCTCTGCTTTTATACCTCCTAGTTAAAAGATTCAAGGAAGAAATCCTTACCTGCTCTCTGGGCTGATCAAGTGGCTAAACCCAAACAATCAAGCAGCAGGAAAGCTGTGGTGAAGAAGCCTACTTCACAAGATGAGCTTATCATGGGGGATGAAGAATGGGCTGAAACTCTGGTCTCATTGGATGACGCTGTGATACAAGGGCTGACAGCAAACATTTCTGCCAACCTAGACTCCTGACTTCAATCTGTAGTGGAAAAAACGTGGTTAATCTGATTGTTTCTGTTAAGGAACAGAAAGATCACTTAAAGACCGTTGAATCTTGGGTGAGTGACTTAGAGCACTCAATAACTGTCTCCAGGCAGAAAATTGAAACAATAGAAAGAAAACTCAAATTCCTCAGTGAATGCCATGATGATCTAGAAAATCACAGCAAGAGCAATAATCTTAAGATTATTGGACTCCACGAGAAAAGCAAGTTTGGCAGACCCCTCTGGTCTGGCCACTAGATGCCACTATCCCTCCTACTTAAAACACACTTAGAATCCATCCATACTCTTCAGTCCCTCCAACCTAGAGGTTATGATTGGATGACTCAGTGCAATTTAGCCCAGCTATTTTAAAACTTGGGGAATTCAGTTAGAGAGAGCAGCTGCAGAGAAAACATGTATTTTTTCCACGCATTAGTAGGGCTTCCAAGTCTTGCCCAACCGAGTTTTCTTTTAGAAGAGACAACTCACCATGCACTCCCTGCCAGAGGGTCATTCTTATAATTTTCAGAGAGATAGACTTTTAAGACTGATACCCCTTTGGGGCAAAGAAACATTCTTCAGGGGAACAAAGACCTGTGAGTCACTAGGTAGGCAAGCACCAGTGATGGATCCTGCTGCGAGAGACAGTGAGGGCAGAGAAGATATCCTGATTAGGACTTAAAGAAGTGGGGAGGTTTTTGGATCCCCCTTCCCCACTGGGATTGCAGGGCTGTGAATTGCCTGATCCCCAGATTTTTCCACAAGAGAAATCCCACAAGTAACAACTAAGGAATAAAGAAAAGCATAACCAAAGGAAGAAAGTACAAGAGAGGAAGATCCCATCCGGATTCCCATCTAAGGAACGAGGACAGGACACAAGAAAGAAGATGCCTGAAGGTAGGACTTTTGCAGTTAAAAGGGAATCCTCTCTCTAGGATTCCACAGGACAGATGCTGAGAGAGTAAGCACATTTAAAATCACCATGGGCTCTACCCAGAGGTCTGTAATAAGGACACCTACCTACACAGAAAGAAAACCCTGTAACTGCAGTCAGATGTACACTCATCAATTTGGACAAATGGACTTTTAATTTAAGTGTAATAATCAGTAAACTTTATTTTAACACCCAGACCTGGTCTTAATTATTGCTAAAGCCTCTCACCTCATGGGAAGCACCAAAATGGCAGCACACACACACTGGTGACCTCTTTTCATCATCTGGGCAATAAGTGAGAGCTTCCACCCATAAAAGGTGCCCCCCCCCCCCCCCGGGATTAAGAGTTAGTGAGGGAGTGAATGGTTAGCTGGAGCGGCCCCAGAAGAAGATATAAATAGGATTGAGTGCACTTTGGACATAAAACACTCCACTAAGGGTTACACAAAAATGGGGATCCTGTGCACTTTCTATCTATGTGGTTGCTGGAGTTTCTGGATTTGGCCTATAAAGATCGCCACTTGCAAAATTGACAGGGTGCACAGGGCCCTTGCTCCTACTCTGGCATGTGATGGAAAACCAAGAGCCTTAATTTTGTGCTTACATAATTTCAGAGACAAATACAGAATTCTAGAGGATGCTCTCAAGTAAGGTAATATAGTGTATGGGGATAGTCAAGTGTACATCTTTCCTGATTTCTCCCCTGATTTGCTTAAAGGTTTGTGGAGGTGAAGAGAGAACTCAGGAAATGAAACATGCCTTAAGCTCCACTATATCCCACGAGGCTGTGGGTGAAAATAGATGGCAAGCCAAAATATTTGTTACCGTGGGAAGTGCCTCAGATGTTTTTAGTACACTAGCATCTACCATCTAATAGTTCTTTTGAGGCAGATTGACTTATTATTTCCTTTATACACTGAGCAGTTTGATGCATCAGAGGCTTGGCAAAATGGAGCCATGGGGGAGCCATAACTATTCAATTTCTATAGTAACCACTAATTTTGAGGAGTTGAGCAATGCTTGTTTTTTTTTTTCCTTTTCTTTTCTTTTCTATTTATTTGGCTAATAAAAAAAAAACATCTTATGGAAATACCCAGCTGGATTTTACTCTCTCAATACTGTGGCTTTTTCATCCTTGTCATCACTGTGGGAGTCTACAATTTTATAATAGATACTGTTCATTTATTTACAGTGGCCCTCCTCAGATACTTTGCTAGATGGAATATTTCCTTTTTTTACATACCTCTCATTTTTCTGGAAAGATCCACTGGAGTTTTGCTTTTTTTTTAACTTTGAAGCTGACAACTCAGGACACTGTAAAGTTTTTTCTTTGGTTTATTTTTTATATGTCTTGTTTGCTTGATTTTTTATTCTAGCTGCCAGATTTCTTTTTTATGCTATTTTCTATTATTTGGGGGGTTATGATTTAGGGCCTTATTTTCTAAAGTTTTGCAGGCCTGCAATACTTTAGGTAATGAGGGGCAGTCCTGCGCTAGCCAGCAGTGATTGCACATTTTTGGTTCTTGCTTTTGTCCAGTTAATTTTTTTCTGGAAAGGGCCTCATTTTCCAAGTGCAATAAATTTGCATTAACAGGATTTGAGAGAGAGAGAGAGAGAGAGAGAGAGAGAGAGAGAGAGAGAGAGAGAGAGAGAGAGAGAGAGAGAGAGAGAGAGAGAGACTTACTATAGTGCCTATGCCCTAGACAGGTATTTTAATCCCTATGGGAGGGCCACCTACTAACTCGGGGTGGGGATTAGTATGAGCATCGGGGGTTGGGGCCACTTTCGCATTCCACATGAGACCTACGGAAAGAAAAGTGGTCTCTAGTGAAGATTTGCTGGCCGTCGGAGTGAGGAACTCACTCCAAGAGGAGATTTGGGCACGTTCTCTCCACCTAGCTTGCTGGACACTCTACCTGGGCAACAACAAGCTAGGTGGAGAGACGTTGCCCAAATCTCCTCTTGGAGTGAGTTTCCTCACTCCGACGGCAAGCAAATCTTCACTAGAGACCACTTTTCTTTCCGTAGGTCTCATGTGGAATGTGAAAGTGGCCCCCAACCCCCGATGCTCATACCTAATCCCCACCCCGAGTTAGTAGGTGGCCCTCCCATAGGGATTAAAATACCTGTCTAGGGCATAGGCACTATAGTAAGTCTCTCTCTCTCTCTCTCTCTCTCTCTCTCTCTCTCTCTCTCTCTCTCTCTCTCTCTCTCTCTCTCTCTCTCTCTCTCTCTCTCTCTCTCTCTCTCTCTCTCTCTCTCTCTCTCTCTCTCTCTCTCTGGACCTATTGTGGCCCATGATGATTGAATTGCAAATATTGTGCACTGTGATGAAACACCCAAAGAATCATTGCACACTGGGAAAATATTGTGGTTTTCACAAATGGTGAAAACATTGCCACATGCAATGTTTCCCCACTGCACAAAGAAGCCTGATTTGCATTGGTAATGCCCCTAATGTGTTACCAATGTGATATTGGAAAATGAGGCCCTAAGTGTTTTATCTCTCTACTTCCTATGTTTCATAGTAATCTTTATTTTTTTTTTCCTTTTCACAATCTTATAGTTACTTATTTCATTCACTGATTTTCTTATGCTTTTTGCTGGAGGCTTTTACTATTTCACATTTGGGTGGGGGAGGTGATTTAAGTGGGATGAACAGTATTCTAGTTATGTACGTAATATTTGGAGCTATTGTAGCTGTTGGGGTTGAGGTTGGGGGACTAGTTTGCAGAGTTTTCTTAGATTGGTCAGGCTGGAGATTGGTGTTTTTCCCCCCTCAGGACTGACCTATATAGGCCGATTCAATATCGTGTGTTTAAGCTAGTGCACAAGTTAACTTGTAGTTGGACACACATTTTGGATGCACTTCCATAACATGCAATAAGGGGATCACGTAGAAACTAGTATGTAGATAATTGTGCTTATCACATGTAAATGCCATGTTGATGAGGCTATTAACTAGTACCCCAATGTAAAAAATAACCATGCGCATGACACACACATTTTAACCCTCAAAAATTAACACCAGCCCCGGAGATGGTATTAAGTCTTGAGGAACCCAAAACGTGGAACAGAAAAGCAGGAAATACTGCTTTTTTTGTGCTTTCCCCAATGTAATATTGTCAAAATATTAAGTTGAAGAACCACAGAGAGCAGCAATATGGAAAATAAAATAAAAAAAAGTCTTGACAGTGGTTTGGAAAATGTATGCTTAATTTACAGGCATCCATTTTCCTAATCCATGCATAACCACTTCTGCTGGGCGCACATTACTGAGAAGGTACTAGGGATGCACATTTTCCCCTAGCACCTCCTTTTTAATGCAGCAGCTCATTAGCCTACTTCATCATGTGCCCGGGAAATGTTGATGGGTGTGTGCTAGGAAAGCAGGCATTAATCATGAGTGCTTGATTCTCACATGCTCATATTGTATCGGATTGATGCTGTGTTAAATGGGGGGAGGGGTTTAATTTTCCTGTGATGGATCAATTATCACCAGTGGAATTATTTAAAGAATATATGACGCATATTCTTAAAATACCTTCAACATGCCTCCCTGTTATTGTTAAGGCGTATTATCTTAGAGCAAAAAAAGATTATAGGAACAATCAAGAAAAGACAGAAGGACAAGACCCCACAGATTTAGCTCCAATGAATATCTCTGAAATTTTACAAAGCTCCATGGAGTTAGAAGTAAAAAAGAGAGAAACACTTTTGAAAACTTTTGCTTTTACTTCTGAAACAGACACAGTAATGTGATTCTTTTTTCGATCAAGATTGTCTACATTCTATGGACAAAAAGTATGGATGTATCCTGATCTTGCTAGAAGTACACAATTATGGAGAAGGAAATTTATTGCTCTTAGATAGGATTTGTTATCGAAGGGGGTAGTTTTACTTTGAAATACCCATGCAGATATATGGTAAACTATATGAATGAAAAATATGTTTTTACAGACCCGGAACATCTAAAGGGGCTTTTGGGAATAACTGTATAATATTCCGATAATTATTAGCAGGGGGTCCAGTATTTTCCTAGTGTAACATATACATTGTATTCGCTGCTCCGTTTTCTTGATGTCTCTCCCTCCAAGTTTCCTATAAGAGTGGGGTTAGGTTAATTTCAGTGGTAGTGAAGTCTACTACATGTTAATTTCTATTTCCTATTTCTGTAACCTCATGTGTTTCCATGCAAGACAATTCTTGTTAATTTGTTTAATATGTAATAAAAAAAATAAAAATAAATAATAAATGGGGGGAGGGGTTAGGGGCATGATTTTATGCACATTTATTGTTCAAGGTTCTTATTTTTCTTAGATTTTTCCCATTTGGGTTATGCCTGGAGTCTCCTTAGCCCTACTGTGGTGGTGGATGTTGGGATAGGTGCTTTTTTATGTTAGCTTTATAAAAAAACGTTCACTCAGCTTACATATCAGAGGATTCTTCCAAGATAAATTGAAATTGGTTTCATGCACCATAATCTACATATTGTGATCCTTTTGGCTATCAGTGGGGTTGGTTATTTGCAATAAACGAAGAGCATAGAGGTGCCCTTGTTTTTTGAGACGATAGACGTTAAAATTATCTCCCTCAATGTTAGAGGGGTGTCTTTTCCTGTAAAGTGGCTGAGAATTTCTTAAAATTATTTCTTTATTACATTTTTCATGTGATCACAATGAAAAACAAAGATAAGTGACTTGTCACAATAATAGTAAAACACAAGTGAGAAGGAGTGGCTTTACTACCCCTCCTTTAACTGTGTGGCCCCAGACTAGATGCCCAGTCTACTTTAATCACATAAGAACATAATAAATTGCCATTCTGGGTCAGACCAAGGTTCCATCAAGCCCAGCATCCTGTTTCCAACAAAGACCAAACCTGGCCACAAGAACCTGGCAACAATTACCCAAACACTAAGAAGATGCCATGCTACTGATGCAATTAATAGCAGTGGCAATTCCCTAAGGGGAAGATTTTCAAAGGGTTATGCGCTTAACTTAGGTGCGCGCCGAGCCTATTTTGCATAGGCTCAGCGATGTGCGCAAGCCCCGGGATGCGTGTATGTCCCAGGGTTTGAAAAAGGGGCAGGAAGGGGGCAGGGTTGTGGGTGGGGCGCCAGTCCGGTGGCAGTCCAGGGGTGGGACCGAGGCCTACGGCACAGCAGCAGTGTCAGGGGATGGCGCGCTGGCAGCTGGCCAGCGCGCGCAACTTACACCTGCTAATAGTATTTATTTATGAATTTGATTAAGCCTTTTAATAAATCTTTTTGCGTCCTCACAGCTCTGCTTTTGTGGTTACAGTTTTTTAACAATACTGTGCTTTGCCTTTTAAACAGCGATATTTTTGAAATGACTGCACATTGCAGTTCCATTTTTATGTGCACATTTACAGTGTATGCATTTACAGTGTGTGCACTTATTAATAATTTATTAAAGCATTAATTCAACACAAGTTTACCTAAACTTCTTTTTGAACATCTTTTAGCATTACCGAACAAGGCAAAAACACATGCTTATCATAGCACATAGTTATCAGATGGTTCTTCTAAATAAAATGTTTTTTTCATTACAATGAATTTTCTACACTTAGAGAATTGGTATTTATTTGTATAAATTTACAAACCCCTGCTTTGTGTCTCACCGAGATAGTTGTTTAAACCACACCCCCTTAAATGAATGACAACGCGATTAATTTTGGTTACAGAAACATAAAAACATAGAAACATAGAAATGACGGCAGAAGAAGACCAAACGGCCCATCCAGTCTGCCCAGCAAGCTACGCACTTTATCCATTTTTATTTCCCTTTTTCTCTCTCCCACCTGTTACTATTGGCTTCCAGTACCCTCCAGCCCTAATTCCCCTCCACCCCACCACCAACCCAGAGAGCAGCGCCATATCTGCATCCAAGTGACATCCAGCTCAATTAGGGGTAGCAACTGCCGTAACAAGCAGGCCACACCCTTGCCCCATACTCTTACCCACCCCTGTTATTATTTTTTGTTTGTTTTTTAAATTTTTTTTTGGAGATAGCAGCCCTCCATCCTTCCGCTCCGTGAAGGTGGAACAATAACTACTGGCCACTGGCATCCCGCTCCGTGAATGCCTCTGTGGCTACTGCCGCTCCGTGCAGTGTTTGAATGCCTCTGTGGCTACTGCCGCTCCGTGCAGTGTTTGAATGCCTCTGTGGCTACTGCCGCTCCGTGCAGTGTTTTGCTGCCTCCACTTTATTCACGCCCTCTAGACTTGATGGATCCACAGTGTTTATCCCACGCCCCTTTGAAGTCCTTCACAGTTTTGGACTTCACCACTTCCTCCGGAAGGGCATTCCAGGCATCCACCACCCTCTCCGTGAAGAAATACTTCCTGACATTGGTTCTGAGTCTTCCTCCCTGGAGCCTCAGCTCATGACCCCTGGTTCTGCTGATTTTTTTCTGGCGGAAAAGGTTTTGTCGTTGTCTTTGGATCGTTAAAGTTTTTCAAGTATCTGAAGGTCTGAATCATATCACCCCTGCTCCTCCTTTCCTCCAGGGTGTACATATTCAGATTCTTCAATCTCTCCTCGTATGACATCCAATGAAGACCCTCCACCTTTCTGGTCGCCCTTCTCTGTACCGCTTCCATCTTGTCTCTGTCTCTTTGTAGGTACGGTCTCCAGAACTGAACACAGTACTCCAGGTGAGGCCTCACCAAGGACCTGTACAAGGGGATAATCACTTCCCTTTTCCTACTCGATATTCCTCTCTCTATGCAGCCCAGCATTCTTCTGGCTTTTGCTATCGCCTTGTCGCATTGTTTCGCAGACGATATCATTAGACACTATAACCCCTAGGTCTCTCTCCTGCTCCGTGCACATCAGCCTCCCCCCCCCCCCCCCCCCCCCCCATTGAATACAGTTCATTCAGATTTCCATTCCCCATATGCATTACTTTGCTCTTCTTGGCATTGAATCTCAGCTGCCATATCTTCGACCACTCTTCCAGTTTCCTTAAATCCCGTCTCATTCTCTCCACACTGGTCCACATTCTACATTCTACATGTATTTTTTAAACTATAATACATAATAATTAGTTTTTACTAAAACAAATAGTTTTTCAAACTAACTTTTTTGGCGTCAAATTAGCTTTTTAAAAATAGAGACTGAGCACTGGACAACGCAATATAAGGTATATATTTTTTTTAGTTCTGCAATAGTATTTTTTATTTATGAATGTGATTAAGCCTTTTAAAAAATCTTTTTGTGTCCTCAGAGCTCTGCTTTTATGGTCATAGTTTTTTTTAACAAGACTGTGCTTTGCCTTTTAAATAGCGATCTTTTTGGAATGACCCTGCACATTGCAGTTCCTTTTTCTGTGGACATTTACGGTGTATGCAGTTTAAACTATAAATGTGCAATTATTAATTATTTATTAAAGCACTAATTGAACTTAAGTTTACCTTAAAGAATTTTTTTGAACATCTTTTAGTGTTACCTAACAAGGACAGCATATGTAATATACATGTTCATCAAGGCACATGGTTATCAGATAGTTCATTATTTTTCTAAATAAAATGTTTTTTCACTACAATGCTATTTTCTACACTTAGGGGTAGATTTTCAAAGGGGTACACGCGTAAGATACATGCATACCCCCAAAAACCTACCCCAAACCCCCCCTGCACACGCCGAGCCTATTTTGCGTAGGCTCGGCGGCGCGCACAAGCCCCAGGACGCGCGTAAGTCCTGGGGCTTGCATGGAGGGGTGTGTCGGGTGGCATGCCGGGGAGTGACGCAGCGTTTCGGGGGTGTGTCTGGGGTGTGGTTCCGGCCCGGGGGCATTCCGGGGGCGTGACAGTGGCTCCTGGACCAGCCCCCGGACTGG
This sequence comes from Rhinatrema bivittatum, assembly GCF_901001135.1. NCBI lineage: Eukaryota > Metazoa > Chordata > Amphibia > Gymnophiona > Rhinatrematidae > Rhinatrema > Rhinatrema bivittatum. Next base: position 153,720,739 of record NC_042619.1, read on the forward strand.
AACATGGAGCGCAGCAGCCGGCCCGGCATGCGCAAAGTTACGCCTGCTTCGAGCAGGCGTAACTTTCGTGATAGAGGTAGGGGAGGTTTAGATAGGGCCGGGGGGGGGGGGGGGGGGGGGGGCATTAGGTAGGGGAAGGAGGAGAAGGTGGGGGGAGGGCAAAGGAAAGTTCCCTCCGAGGCCGCTCCGATTTTGGAGCAGCCTCGGAGGGAACGGAGGCAGGCTGCACGGCTCAGCACGTGCAGGCTGCCGATTTTGGGCAGCCTTGCACGCGCCGACCCCGGATTTTAATGGATACGCGCAGCTATGCACGTATCTATTGAAATCCCGCGTACTCTTGTTCGCACCCGGGGCACGAACAAAAGTACACGTGTGCACAGATTTATAAAATCTGCCCCTTAGACAATTGGTATTTATTTGTACAAATTTACAAACCCTTGCAGAGTAAACCATTTTCTTTTTTGTTTTATTTACAGTAATTCCTAATCGAAGGTATATTTTATATAATTTTTTAAAATAATAGGGGTAATGAGATGACTTATTTAAATTTCTATATATCTGGATAAGTTCTGGTATGGGTGAAAGATTAATTCATAATTTATGATATGTGCATCTTTTACGGATTCATTATTACTGTGAATCACCTACTATTACAAATAGGTCATTTTGGTGTGATCCACATCACCTAAACTATATTTGAGTCCAGAGAGTATTCAAGGTAAAGATGAATGATATTTTTGGTCAATATTTGTTTGTTATTTTATATATATATATATATATATATGTTTAAGGAAAACTCCTTATTTTAAAATTATTTATATATACAATACACTAAATATTTTTACACAAATAGGTTAAAGTTTTTATCAAGTTACAGATGTCACCATTTTACAATTTTATTTAAGATGTATAAGTTTTTGTTTGTTATTTGTGTGTTTTTAACTTGCTGATAAAAATTGTTTTGCATGATTGTTTTGTAGCCCCTGAGGCAGCGGCTGTGGAAGCTGAGAAACTTGGCCTGAGTCAGGCAAATTTTACAAAAAAAAAGTCTCTAATAAATATTTGGAAAAAGACTAAGGCATCTATCTTTTTTGTTTTCCTAACAGCTATTTTAGATCGCCTACCTCTTTGCTATTTGTAATTCATGAAAGGACATCACCTCCTATCCCATGACTTTTTAGTATTCTTAGAAGCCTCTCATGAGGGGCTTTGTCAAATGCCTTCTGAAAATCCAAATACACTACGTCTTCCGGTTCACCTTTTTCCACATGTTTATTAACATGTGGATAAAGGTGAACTCTGTGGGCAAAACTCTGCTGGGCAGGAAGAGCTCTATGGGTGGGATCCTCCTGGGCAGGTTAAGAGGCAGAGCACAGCTGGGATCAGAAGGCCACCACATCTCTAGGAGTAGGAGCTCCTGACCCTCTCTTAGAAGTTGCATTGTGAGTATGCTGCAAAGGTAGGCAGTTACTGCTCATATTATTTGCTGGTTATATTAATAAAAGTTGAAATTGAATGAGAGAAGGCTGGAGTCAGCATGGTTCCTGCTCCGGCCCACAAGAGTTTGCTCATCTGATGTCATATCAGAAATTTTCTTTTCTATACTTAGCATAGGAAAATGAAGTCTTTAAGGGCAGAATAGAAAAGATAAAAAGTTTGTGTAACCCTTCCTAAGGAAGGTTGCTGGGACAGAGGAAATGTGCTGCTAGGGTTGCAAAGCACTCAAACTTTAAAGCTTGCTGGCTCAAACAGCACACAAGTATAAAAGGGGGGTATTGCCTTTAAACGGTAAGTGGTCTATGGGGCCTGGTGTGAAGTCAGGTTTAGGTTTGCTTTATTTATTTATTTATTTATTTATTTATGTAATTGACGCCTTTTCTATACCGGTGTTAGTGTGTGCATCACATTGGTTTACATCATAACAAAAGCTTGGAAAATACATTTTAACAGGGAATAACATGATAAGGGCCGGGGAATGCAGAGAGTGGCATAGAAATATAGAGCAACTGGCAAAAGGTTTTGAACCTAAGTAATATAAGTTCTTAGTGTAGGTTCATAACCTAGTGAACTATTGGTACATATCATGCTATATAACATCATATTTGCTTATTATTATATACATTATGTACAGGAGTGCAAAGGGTTACAGGTTACAATGGTATTAGAGATGATATCGGGCTATGGGCTGGGGGAAGGCAGATTGTAGCTAGTCAGGGAATGCCTGTGTAAACAACCATATTTTTAGTTTGCATCCTGATTCATAATCAGTGAGTTAGTGCTAGAAAAGCAGGAATTCTTTTTTTTTTCTTTTTTTTTTAATTTCTACTGAATAAAAAAGAGGGAAAAGGTGAAACTACTGGTGTGTGCACAGAGTGTAACCCTCTAGCAACAAGTGTGACTATTAACAGACAAGAAAAGCATGCCTGGAGTAAATATGCAAGCATTGGTTCACATCCTCTTAGAAGAGCAGAAGAAGCAGCAGGAATGTGCCCTGAAATAGCAGTGTCTCTGGACAAACACCTGAAAAAAACAGGAAGCAGACTGGGATTGTCTGACTAAAGTAAAATCAAGACTAGACTCACTACAGCTGAAAGCATAGAGAGCACAACAATTAAACAAATCAACCGTCTGCTGTACCCTTCAAAGGGACACCACTTCAGAGGAAGCTGGAAGGAGTAAGGCAGCTAACACTAGGGATGTGAATCGTTTTCCATATCGTCTTAACGATAGAAATCGTGTGGCAGGGCAAGAAAATCGTCTTAGGCACGATTTTTTAGTTAAAAAATCGTTAAAAATCGTTTTTTCCGATTAGTGCGCACTAACTGGGAGTTAGTGCGCACTAACTGAAAATGATACAATTTGACACTTTTCAGGTCAGTTAAGGTCAGTTTAGGAATGAATATGTATTCCTATTGGCTGCCCTCTTATTTATTCATGTTACCAAGTTTCCTACTGACAGTATATGGGGGATGGGAAATGGTAACAGTTGGTAGCTTGACAAAACAAGTAATGTGATCAGTCAATGTGACTAGAACTTGTGCCCTAACCCTGATACCAGGGGTATTGTGATCTTCCTGCACACAGTGCCCTATCCCTATTAATACCAGGAGTGTTGTGATCTTCCTGCACACAGTGCCCTATCCCTAATACCAGGGGTGTTGTGATCTTCCTGCACACAGTGCCCTATTCCTGATACTGGGGGTGTTGTGATCTTCCTGCACACAGTGCCCTATTCCTGATACCGGGGGTGTTGTGATCTTCTTGCACACATCCCGATATCAGGGATAGGGCACTGCATGCAGGAAGATCACAACACTCCTGGTATTAATAGGGATAGGGCACTGCATGCAGGAAGATCACAACACTCCTGGTATTAATAGGGATAGGGCACTGCATGCAGGAAGATCACAACACCCCTGGTATCAGGGATAGGGCACTGTGTGCAGGAAGATCACAATACCCCGGAGGAGTGAGGGTCAGGCAGCTCCCCCCTGTCTGTGAAGCCAGCCTCTCACTAGTAATGCAGGGAGGGAGCTGTCTCAGACTTCACCATCCTCTCCCCCCCCCCTCACCCACACACCATTCACTAGCTGGGACATGGGGGAAGTCAGGAGTGAGGGTCAGGCAGCTCCCCCCTGTCTGTGAAGCCAGCCTCTCACTAGTAATGCAGGGAGGGAGCTGTCTCAGACTTCACCATCCACCCCCCCCCTCACCCACACACCATTCACTAGCTGGGACATGGGGGAAGTCAGGAGTGAGGGTCAGGCAGCTCCCCCCTGTCTGTGAAGCCAGCCTCTCACTAGTAATGCAGGGAGGGAGCTGTCTCAGACTTCACCATCCTCCCCCCCCCCCCTCACCCACACACCATTCACTAGCTGGGACATGGGGGAAGTCAGGAGTGAGGGTCAGGCAGCTCCCCCCTGTCTGTGAAGCCAGCCTCTCACTAGTAATGCAGGGAGGGAGCTGTCTCAGACTTCACCATCCTCCCCCCCCCCTCACCCACACACCATTCACTAGCTGGGACATGGGGGAAGTCAGGAGTGAGGGTCAGGCAGCTCCCCCCTGTCTGTGAAGCCAGCCTCTCACTAGTAATGCAGGGAGGGAGCTGTCTCAGACTTCACCATCCTCCCCCCCCCCTCACCCACACACCATTCACTAGCTGGGACATGGGGGAAGTCAGGAGTGAGGGTCAGGCAGCTCCCCCCTGTCTGTGAAGCCAGCCTCTCACTAGTAATGCAGGGAGGGAGCTGTCTCAGACTGGTATCAGGGTTAGGGCACTGTGTGCAGGAAGATCACAACACTCCTGGTATTAATAGGGATAGGGCACTGTAAGAGATGACTGTAGTAGATTGAATAAAGATCTGATGTTTCTGCTCTCCTCACACCAAACAAAAACAACACACAAGCAGAGAAGCCCTTCTTACAAAGCTGAGCTAGTGAGTTAAGTAGGAGGAAAAGTAAACATACTGGTGCCAGTGTGGCTACTTAAAAAATACACTTACCAACAATCAATTACATATATTTGAACTGTGTACAGTTCCAGCCAGGACCACCTTCTAAAATGCACAGTGATTGGCAAATTCAACATGCACTAGCATTTCAGGTGCCTGCTAACAAAAATAATAAACAAACAAGTTCTAGTCACGTGAGTGCTGATCATTACATTACTTTTTTTGTCAAGCTTCCAACTGTTTCCATTTCACATCCCCCCAACCATATTGGTAACATCAATAGATAAGAGCACAGCCAGCCAATAGGAATACATACATACATATTCATTCCTAAGTGACCTTTACTGACCTGGGAAGTGTGAACACTTTGTTTCATTTTCTGTTGGTGTTCGTTAGTTTCCAGTTCCATTTCCCATCCCCCCAACCATCACCTCAGTGGTAACCTTGGTAACATCAATAGATAAGAGGGCAGCCAGCCAATAGGAACACATATTCATTCCTAACTGACCTTCAGTGACCTGGAAAGTGTTTATTTGTATCATTTTCAGTTAGTGCGCACTAAATCGAGTTAGTGCGCACTAACGGGGAGTTAGTGCGCACTAACTCGAGTTAGTGCGCACTAACACGATTTAACGATTTTTAACGATAAATCGTTAGAATTTCTATTGTATCGTGTTCTATAACGATTTAAGACGATATAAACATTATCGGACGATAATTTTAATCGTTGAAAAACGATTCACATCCCTAGCTAACACAGACCAGATCCTGACTGGCAAGAGCCCACAGAGAAGCATGCAATTGGTCAAGAGTGTGGAATGAGGAACCAGACATTCTGGGAAGCACCCTAGGCACAAGTAACTATCTGTCTTTCAGAAATAAAGGTGGAAGCAGAGGCTCCTCTGCAGCTCACTGAATCACCTGAGTGCAACTCAACCCTTCAGAGGGATTCTATTTCAGGGATAGCTGAAAGCAGCAAAGGGGTAGAAGCCAAAACAATCCCCAAGTTTTAAGAACAGCTTGAATACCAGGTAAATGAACTTGTAGTGACTGAGCTTGAGATACCAGAAAGCTCAAGGTGGAGCTTCGTAGCCTGGCTGAAGAAGGCAACACAGACTGTTCAGAAAGGGCCTGCTGGACGAAGCTCTGATTGGCCTATGGGATGCCTCCTGACTTGGAGGAACCAAACGTGCCTCCTGACATGGAGGAACCAAAAGTGGGCACAGCAGAGAGATCTGAGAAAGACACTGCAGACTGATAGGCAGAGGCACTGCAGAGAAGCTAGTAAGAGGCACTACAGAGGAGCCAGAGAGAGGCATTGCAGAAAGCCCAAAGAGAGGTGCTGTTGAGATTCCAAGAGAATCACTGCAGTGGCCTTACTATCCCTCCGTAACCTATGCAGGACCAGGCTAGATGTCTAGTCACCCTTAAATCCAATAGAGAGAGAGAGCTTTATGAGCAGGATCCTGATGGGCAGGAAAAGCTCTGTGGGCAGGACCCTGCAGGACAGGTTAAAAGGCAGAGCCAAGCTGTGATCAGGAGGCCCCACATCTCCAAGAGTAGAAGCTACTGACCCTCTCTGAGAAGTTGTATTGTGAGTATACTACAAAGGTAGGCAGTTATTGTAGTAGTATTGCTGATTATATTAATAAAAGTTGAAATTGCATGAGAAAAGGCTGACATCAGCTCCTGCTCCAGCCCACGATTTAACTCAGTTACCCTACCAGCAAGAAAAATAAACAATATTAGAAAGCAAGATTAAATACAAGTCACAAAGCAGTGCACATATAACAAACGAGGGGAATATATATCATTCAAGAAATATATCTATATAAATTTATCAGAGAACTAGAGCACATTTCTTATATTTTAAGCCAGTAAACCAACACAAGCTAATTAGGAATCCAACTTGGATCCCTCACTCTTATTGAAAATAAAAGTCTCTAAATGCAAAGGGACAAAAACACAAATTTATTATTTTGAAAGGTAATTAAACATTTACATGGGGATTTAAGAAAGAATCTGATCCTAAAGCCAACACTTGCTTTTCAGTGACAAATAATGTTTCCTCTGAGTCGGAGTGGTTTAGGAAGTATCTTGGAAAACCTGTATCCTATGCCCACAGAAAGAAAAACCCATAGGCTGGCTATCACAGGACTTAAAGAGATCCCCAGTACAGAAGTCTCCCCATCACAGTCACTCAAAGGCAGCTTACCTGGTCACTGGATGACATAACTGAATGTTATAAATTTCTAAAGACATCTACCTTGGGTCACTAATACATAATGGAAATATTTACAGATTTAATTATAACTCCTTCAACTTCAGTAATACCATTTATTTACAGACCATGAGTAATGCTGTGGTCACCAGGATAGAACAGTATGCCAAACATTTTATGGCAGAATTAGAAGAGACATCTTTGAATGGATGCCAGATCAGACCTTTCAAATGTTATCAGTATATTGATGACATTTTTATGATTTCAACTAAAGAAGAAGAGAATCCCAAGCAATTTTACAGTTCTTTTAATGTATTCCATTCTTTAATCAGATTCAAAATGAGCTACTTCATGGAAAATGTTCATTTTCTGCTTACCTTGGTCTCTGACAACAACGACCATTTATAAACAGTTGTAGAAATAAAACTAGAAAGAAGCAAATTTCAAATAGAAATTCAGAAAGAAGAAGATGGCATGAAACTTAGTAAGGCATCATAGTTCGAGCTATTCTATCACAAATCACAGGACCTCATAGTTACCAACATGGGAAAGACATTTAACAGGAGAGATCCTGTACCTTCTCTAATGCAGTATATGCATTATTTGATGCATGAAATGTAAAGAAGGATGCTAAAGTCACAAAATCAACAGAAGTTATAGATAACAATAAACCTATTACACAGACATAAGGTAATATATCGCAAAGAAAAGCAAAGCAACACTTTCATGGAGGAACATTTTTTGGAGCAACAACAGTAAATTGTAGGGATGTGCATTTGTTTCATTCGTTTAATTCGTTTCATACGTTTCCCATTACTTGTCAATTAGATGTGCATTTGTTTCATATGTTTCATGAAACATATGTTTCATATGTTTCATATGTTTCATATTACATGCTTGTATAGGAAACGTATGAAACGAATGCACATCCCTAGTAAATTGAGTTTTCTCTGAGGAAGGGACTATGACTACTGGTGGGCCTTATTTTCAACATTTTCATGAGCATCATAATGTAAAGATTGTTGGGGAAGGTTTATTTTTTTGCCAATTATAAAACCAGCCAGAAAGATGTAGAAAACATGAAGAGGGATCTAGCAAAGCACAAGAAATGGTCTAGAGTCTGGAAGCTAAGATTTAATGCTAAAAAAATGCAGAGTAATGCATTTAGGCTGCAAAAACCTGAGGGAGAGGTACTAAGTTGGATGGGGAAATGTATCTAAGCACAAAGGAAGAGCAGGATCTAGGGGTGATTATATCTGATGATCTTAAGGTGGCCAAACAAGTGGATTATAGTGTGACACTCTGGTTTTAATATGTTCATCCAAGCTTTTTTTTTACCAGCAGTAGGAGCATTCTCAGGGGTTCTTCATTGCTTAATTATGGTCTCTATATCTCCTAGTACCAATGGGATCAGCACAATCTGTACTTGACAGCTAATCAGCAGTGTGGCAGGGCTTTCCATAAGGACTCAATTTATGTATTTATTTATTTATGTAAATAAAGTAAAACAGATATATATATATATATATATATATATGTATATATATATATATATATATATATATATATATATATATATATATATATTTTATCTGCCTGGTGTGTGGGGCCCTGGAGACAGTGAATCTGACACAGTGACTGGCTGGGTCTCGGGAGGACCAAGGAGAAAGTAGCCCATAATTTGTATTATTTAATTGGGAAGGCCCAGTGTCAGTGCAGCATAGGTGAGCCCCAGGGATGCATGGAATAGTGTTTATTTTTGTTTTGGGAGTCCCAGACTAGCAGCAGGAGTGGCTGCATGGAAGCAGCTCTGAGCTGTGAATGAAAATGAAAGTGGTGCTCAGCCACGTGAAGTGAGTCATAAGAACATAAGAACATAAATTATGCCAGACTGGGTCAAGCTGCAAAAGTCTGGCTCAGCTTGGGGAGCTCCCAGTGGTTAGGCAAGGCAAACCAGCATTGTAGGAGGGAATAATGGCTTCGCCACATGGTTATGACAGGAGACAGCAGCGGCAGCACTGGGATGTTGCTGCTGCTGCACACGATGGGCAACATTAGCAATGATGGCCTTAGACAAGACCCCGGCACAAAGCTAGTGTAGGACCCGAGTTGTTGACATCATTGCTGGCATCAGTGAGGCTGCTTGCGAGCTGCCCGAGCCCAAAATTAAAAGTGAATACAATTAGAATCAAGCACAACAAAAATTGAGAAATAGTGTAATTCAGGTGGGAGAGCCTAAGAGAGTCTCTCACTTAAATTAGAAACCCCGGGAAGCACCTTGACAAATTCAGCTATTAACCTTAATTAAAATATACAAATGCATGGGTTTTGCTGGTGGTGATCAGGTTAGGGGGTTCTACTAACCTGACTACACCAGAAATTTGAGGTCAAAATTGTTTATTTTAAGAGTTTTTTAACCTGTTTTTCTGGGGGTCCCTAGGGAGTTAAAAAGTGGAAAAATGCCTTATAACGTTTATTTTGGTGGTGGTGCTCATCTAAGGAATGTATTAAAATATTAGTTTGAGCATTGGCTTATAACAAACTATTTTAATTTTTAAATTAAATGCATGTGAGTCAGAAGGTGATTGACAGAGGTTTGTTGATGATTTGATGACATAGGTCATCGGCTGGGGACCAGTGGGTAATGCTGGAGTATTTTAGTGTGATTTTGAGTAGTTTAAGTGGGGGGGTTTATTTATTTTATTTTATTAGATTTTCCCATTTGTTTTAATGGATAATGGATAATACTAGGGTATTTAAAAAATAAAGTCTGTCCAGCTCAGAGAGAGAGAGAAAAAAAACAAGTTTCTAATGCCGTCTCCATAGTGATGTCATGGTAACACCATGATAATGTCATGTTTATCTAAAAGCATCAGGTAACTTATTCAGAGGAATAACACTTAGAATGTTCAAAGCACAGTATATTTATTTATTTATTTCATTTTATTAAAGGAACATTTTGAAAATGTTAAAAATCTTTATTTATCCCATATACCTGTGCCAAGGAGTTTGTATTTGGGTCCATGGGGTTAGATGGTGTGGTTTATGCGAGATAAAATTATTCTATTCAGTAACATTAGCAAGGCAATAATATCCTGTCAGAAATTCTTGTCAATGGCAGTTGGACTGAGAGCAGAGCAGTGTTGGATAAGTGCCAGAGAGGGACAGTGCTGTTTGTTTTTGTCACAGAGGCCACGTTTATGTGAAATAACATTAAAAACAGATATAAAATTCTAAAGTAGGTTGTATGAATGTGAATGAAATTTGTGTTATATTTTTTAAAACTGGCCAAGATAAAAAAGAAATAGTTTTAGATAGCTTTAAATTAATAAATAGCTGATTCATGGAGATTTATCATCTTAGATAGCTGAACGTAAAGAAAGACTGAATAGAAGAATTTTGGTGATTTTAATTGAACACCAAAATATATATAGGCCTCTGTGAGAATCCCCCTAAAATAGTCACCAAGATACAAACAACGGGGATTCAATATATTCCTGATAAAACTCTGGTGTCCAGTACATCTGCTCGAAGTCTGAACCACTTTCTGGTTTACTCTAATAGAGATAGGTACCATTTTTACTTTTATAAGTGACTTCTAAAAACTCCTGTGTTGTTAAGTGTTTGTTTTAATTACTTTTTAAATTTCAAAACACTATGTGACCTGAGGGTACTGTCCCTACTCAAACTGTGTGAACATTCTTCAGGCCATTCTTCAGGCTTTAAAAGGAAATTTCAATATTTTTAACTAAATAATTTTATTTGGTGTTCAATTAAAATCCCCTAGATTCAAACAACGGGGATTCAATATATTCCTGATAAAACTCTGGTGTCTGGTACCCCTGCTCCAGGACTGAACCACTTTCTTGTTTACTCTAATAGAGACAGGTACTATTTTTACTTTTATAAGTGACCTCTAAAAAACTCCCGTGTGGTGTGTTTAATTATTTTTTAAATTTCAAAAACTTATGTGACCTGAAAGTACTGTCCCATGTCAACTCTCCTCCAAAACCACTCTACTCAAACTGTGTGAACAACAGTCCAATCAAACTTATCTTATTGCTTGCAAATAGCGGTTCTAAAGGCTGAAGTCCGACATGATTGATGGTGTTTAGGAGAAGGCAGGAATGCTGTTAACTCTACAGCTCCTGAAGTAGATGCATCGAATCAAAACACTGACAGTGTTGGGCGGGCATGCAGCTCTACTTTTCAAAGAGTGACTTCAGCCTTTAGAACCGCCGTTTGCAAGCAATAAGATAAGTTTGTTTGGACTGTTGTTCACACAGTTTGAGTAGAGTGTTTTTGGAGGAGAGTTGACATGGGACAGTACTTTAAGGTCACATAAGTTTTTGAAATTTAAAAAATAATGAAACACTTAACCACACGGGAGTTTTTTAGAGGTCACTTATAAAAGTAAAAATAGTACCTGTCTCTATTAGAGTAAACAAGAAAGTGATTCAGTCCTGGAGCAGGGGTACCAGACACCAGAGTTTTATCAGGAATATATTGAATCCCCGTTGTTTGAATCTAGGGGATTTTAATTGAACACCAAATAAAATTATTTAGTTAAAAATATTGAAATTTCCTTTTAAAGCCTGAAGAATTTGAAGTACATATCCTGTAGATAAAGGTTCATGTCTCTTGAAAGAGGAAGAAACCTAAATTAAGACCCTTGAATGCAGGCGAAAAGAAATCAAAGCTAAAAAATGTAATAAACTGACCTTAAAGTCTTTAAAAGAGGAGATAATAATTAAATATTTCTACAAAGTACCTAAGTACCTATAAATTGTATCACTGAAACACTTTCTTTGAAGAAAAAGGATAAATTAAAAGAAACAAAGTACATAACTTCCTAGAAGGGACAGTTAATGATGCAAATTCTTATCATATTAGTTATACTCGTTGCGCCCGGAGGTGGACCCTTGGTTGCGCCCGGGGTTCCCTCGGGTTGAGCTCTTGGTTACCCAGGCCATTGGGTCCCCCAAGACTTGCCAAAAGCCCCTGCTCTTCAGGCGATAGTCCATCCCAGAATTACTTAAATGGCTCAGTTGCTTCCCTCAGTTGATCTCCTTCGTACAATATTTTTAACGAGCAAAGTGTGGGTACTCTCTCATTTGAAAATGCCTCAAGAACGCAGATTTCTTGCCTCTGTCTACATCCTTGGGGCTGGATAATGCTAGCACTGAAGTGGAAGTGGAGACAGATGGACCCTGATAAACTGTGGCAGGGGATTTACTCATCCTCTGATCCAGCACTGCCAGTGTAGCCTGCTGTCCCTCACCAACATTAGCTCCCGCCTCTCTCTTCTCCATCACTGACTAATTCTCATAATAAAGGATTTTCAATTAACAGCTCTCCATACTCTGATTCAGGAAGTCCTTAAAAGGGAGATTATTCTGCCTCAGTATAGGAAGCTGGCAAAACTGCTTTTCTTGCCTCAGAACATAAGAAAATAAGAACATTCAATACTGAGTCAGAGTAAGGGTCCATGAAGCCCAGCTTCCTGTCTCCAACAGTGGCCAATCCAGGCTATACATACCTGGCAAGTAATCAAAAAATAAGTCTACCCCATGCTACTGATGCTAGTATTAGCATTGGCTATTTTCTAACTTGATTAATAGCAGGTAATGGACTTATCCTCCAAGAACTTATCCAAACCTTTTTTCAACCCAGCTACACTAACTGCACTAACCACATCCTCTAACAACAAATTCCAGAGTTTAATTGTGCATTGAGTGAAAAAGAATTTTCTCCAATTAGTTTTAAAAGTGTTACATGCTAACTTCATGGAGTGCCCCCTAGTCATTCTCTTATCTGAAAGAGTAAATAACAGATTCACATGTACCCATTCTAGACCTCTCAGGATTTTAAACACCTCTATCACATCCTCCCTCAGCCGTCTCTTCTCCAAGCGGAACAGTCCTAACCTCTTTAGACTTTCCTCATAGGGGAGCTGTTTCATCCCCTTTATCATTTTGGTCGCCTTCTCTGTAGCTTCTCCATCACAACTATATCTTTTCTGAGGTGCGGCGACCACAATTGTACACAGTATTCAAGGTACGGTTTCACCATGGAGTAATACAGAGGAGGCAATATGACATTTTCTGTTTTATTCACCATTCCCTTCCAAATAATTCCTAACATTCTGTTTGCTTTTTTGACTGCCACAGCACACTGAGCTTACAATTTCAATGTATTATCCACTATGATGCCTAGATCTCTTTCCTGGGTCATAACTCCTAATATGGAACTTAACCTCTTCTGCACTAATAGATTGTGCTGTTGGTGTTTTGGGTTTTAACACTTGCACTTCTACTTCCAATGGCACTGATGTTACCCTGCTAGTGCTACTAGGGCCTGCCCTTTCCCTCTCCTCCAAAACAACTGAATCTCACTGCCTGTATCTTTCCTGCAGATACTGAAATAAGCTACCTGTTGTAGTGCTAGTCTTATTCTAGTGATTTACACTGTAACTCTCTGACAGTCAGACACTTTCTTTTGATATTATCACTCAAAAACACAGATAGGACACATTTGTAACATGGGGGCACAGAAATAAGATGTAACTGAAATTTAAAAGTTACCTGGGAGAAAGAAGACACTCTTTATCCCTGGCTGTCACAGGTGATGGAGCTGGCAGGACAGCAGAGCATTGAGACATTGCTCTGGAGTTGAGCTCCAGAGACATTTTTAAAACGGTGCTGTTAAAGCCCCTGGCTGCAGAAAAGAAATAATAAGGCAGTACTTTAAAGCACCATATGGCTACAGAAAAAGAAGAAACAGCATTTCACAGCAGAATTGTGATGCTGGGTCAGAGCTCACAGCCAGGGGAATATTTCACTCCTCCCAGCCTTCCAGAGAACAAACAGGTCTTGGATGGTCAGGAGGAGGGCGGAGCTAAGGACAGTCAAGGAAGAGAGGCAGATCTGCTCCTATGTTTCCTAGCCATAGTGGTGAAAAGGGGAATTTGTGCCATTGTGACTGGGCAACTGGAGTTGAGGAAAAGCCTATGCACCAAGGGAAGTGGATGCCCTGTTAGTCATGATACCACAGTGACTTCCGGTTTCACGGTGCTATCATGGTAAAATTAAAAAAAATAAAAATAATGAAAATAAGTAATAAATAAATAAATAAATATACAAACACTTGGTCAGAGTTCAGGGCAGTCTTAGATGGGCCCCTGAATGTTTTTAGATCCCGGGAAGACAAATGATGGTTCTGGCACGACACATAAAAAAAAATAGCCAAAAATATAATAACAGTAATAAAAACAAACATAGGGGACACCTGGGTGTCAGGGTGAATGTCAGGGAAACCAAATCTAACTAATCCTGGATGGGGTTTCAAAATTTTAAAAAGGGCCAAAATAATGATGATTGCAGTGCTTGTATAAAGTGCATTAAAACAGCTAAAGTTTAATAAAAAAAAAAAGTTACATACAGGCAAGAAAGCGCATTTTAAGAGGTCAGAGATCTCTGATGAGACTTTTATTGGGAATAAAAGTTGAAAGAAAGGCAGATTTGGCAAACTTTAATATTGCTGGTCTGTTGAAATAAAAAATAGGGCCAGAGGGAGACTAAGATGGCCGCTGCACAGAACACACCTTAGCGTCTCGTCTCCTCGAGGTCTTGGATTTAAGCCTGTTCTCCTTAATTTCCTATTTTCTGCTTCTTGATTTAACATGCGTCACACAAAGAGAAAGGCAAGAATAATAAATAATATTACCTCAACTCCTATTTCTGATCTGCGACAACCGAGGATGGACTCGATGCTAATCGGACCTGTCTACACCCAGCTGGAGGGAGGAGCCGCGGGAGGTTTCAGTGTAGAGCAGATGCAGAACCTCATGGCAGAAGAGACATCCCGGCACGCCAATAGTCCCTAAGCACCCGGGTGAGCCCTCGAGAAGATCGGAGGATAGAGCGAATGCCTCAGAGGACCTAGATACCCCGAGAAGAAGCGGAGAGGACACGCAGTCTTCGGTGAGCTCAGTGTTCCAGAGCTCCACGGGATCTAAGGTAGAGGAGCACCTCAGAAACGGTGGAAGGAAGGGCCCGACAGAGTTGGGAGGAAAAGAGCCAGACATAAAGGTAATTTGTTATCAGTCTTTAACCAGACTGCCTAAGATTACCTTGGAAGATATATGGACTGCTTTAACATCAATGGATAAATCTATTAATGCCCTGACTGATATGGTAAAAGAATGTATGGGGAAGGTGCAGTCTCTGGACAGTAAAATAACTGTTGTGGAAACTTCAGTAAAAGAAATGGAAGTAAAAATTGAAAACCTAAAGGAAGTTCAAAATAATCTGGTGAAATCAGAAAATATTAAAGATGTGAATTGTGTGATCGATCGTCTTAACGATCGATTTTGGCTGGGGGGGAGGGAATCTGATCGTCGTGGTTTTGTTTTTTTTTTAATCGTTTAAATTGTAAATCGGGGGAGGGCTGGAAAACCGGCACACTAAAACAACCCTAAAACCCACCCTGACCCTTTAAAATAAATCCCCCACCCTCCCGAACCCCCCCAAAATGTTTTAAATTACCTGGGGTCCAGTGGGGGGGGGGGGGGTCCCGGTGTGATCTTCCACTCTCGGGCCACGGCTGCGTTAATAGAAATGGCGCCGGCGCTACCTTTCCCTGTCATATAACAGGGAAAAGTTAGCGTGGCGCCACTTTGGTTCCTGTCCCCCGACGTCACGAGCACAGGAGATCGCTCCCGGACCCCCGCTGGACCCCCAGGGACTTTTGGCCAGCTTGGGGGGGCCTCCTGTCCCCCACAAGACTTGCCAAAAGTCCAGCGGGGTCCGGGAGCGACCTCCTGCACTCGGGCCGTATTGCCGTATTGCAAAATGGCACCGGCCGTATGGCCGGCGTCATTTTGCAATACGGCAATACGGCCATATGGCCGGCGCCATTTCGCAATACAGCCCGAGTGCAGGAGGTCGCTCCTGGACCCCCGCTGGACTTTTGGCAAGTCTTGTGGGGGTCAGGAGGCCCCCCAAGCTGGCCAAAAGTCCATGGGGGTCCAGCGGGGGTCCGGGAGCGATCTCCTGCGCTCTTGACGTCGGGGGACAGGAACCAAAATGGCGCCGGCGCTACCTTTGCCCTGTCATTCTATTAACGCAGCCGTGGCCCGAGAGTGGAAGATCACACCTGGACCCCCCCACTGGACCCCAGGTAATTTAAAACATTTTGGGGGGGTTCGGGAGGGTAGGGGATTTATTTTAAAGGGTCGGGGTGGGTTTTAGGGTTGTTTTAGTGTGTCGGTTTTCCCACCCTCCCCCTTCTCCTCCCCCCTCCCCCGATTTACGATTTTTGATGATAAATCAGGGGAATTCCTATTGTATCGCGCCTCTAACGATTTTTGACGATTTAAAATATATCGGACAATATTTTAAATCGTCAAAAAATGATTCACATCCCTAGAAAATATATGCAATAAAAAACTTGAGAATTTGGGAAATGAAATGAGGAGAAATAATTTAAGAATACTAAATTTCCCAAAATCAAAAATGGCTACATCTAGGGACTTATTTAAAAGTTACTTGATAAATGTCCTTAAATTTCCTGAATAAGCTATTCCCGCTATATCAAGAATATTCTACATACCATCGAACAAGGAGGGAAAACTTGATTTGCAAAAACAAACACATGAGCCATTGATAAACTTAACAGTGATCCTGGAGATGTCACAGGAAATAATTATTGATTCCAGAGCCACACTATTGGTAACATTTACTTTCATTTCCAAAAGAGATTCAGTATTAAGAATGGCATTTCGTAGCCAAGAACAGGAATTTTATGGCCAACAAGTTTGCGTCTTTCCGGATATTACAAAAGTCACCCAGGAAAGAAGAAAAAAGTTCTTTGCAATGAGGAATGAAGTGTTATTGAGGGGAGCTAGATATCATTTACATTTTCCTTCTAAATGTATTATTATATATCAGAATTTGAGATATATATTTACTGAACCAGATCAGTTACGTTTATGTCTGGACTCTCACTCCTAAAATAACTCTGTATGGGGATTGGCATTATGTAAGGTAGGGAGTAATTGTGCAGCAATGTGATACCAAGTTTTTCTATTGGCACTGCTCTTTTTATGATATCTGTAGTCTCCCATATTCTTATAATTTTGATATCAGACTGTTTTTCATTAAGGTGTATGTTCTTTATTATTTAATTTGACTATGTAAAGTGTCTGAATTATTTCTGAATAGTAAATACTATTGTAAATTTGTTGAAATTCAATAAAAATAAAATTATATAAAAAAAATAGGGCCAGATAAAAGTTAAAATTAACAAAGTTCACATTACACATTTTAAAAATGTCTAATGAACATTTTCTCAGGGAAAATATTATAAATATATTGAATGAAAAAACTCTGTTCCAAATAATCACGGGTAGTCTGGACCAGGTTTTTGGCATTGTAAGTCATGGCTTGGCAAGATTCCAAACTGTTTGAAACAATTACAGAAGCCATAATCTAGGGAACCATCTTGCTTCACTTAAGAACTGGAGAAAACAACAGGATGAGACAAGTGGTGTAAGAAAACCAAACCCGTGCTTTGACTATCACCCATGAGGTATTAGGGCACCGTTTAATTAATTTTAATCTTACCAAAAATGTCCATCCCATATTTCCACCTGTGGCAGGGGTGTCAAAGAATTTTCATAACCTAAAATACAACTTCAGAAGATGTATTGGCTCTCTCTCTATATATATATTGTTTTTTTTTTGCTTTTGTCATTATCATTCCAAAATACAGATAGGAGATAGTGACTGTGATTTGTGAGCTTAAAACATGATTGGACAACTCACAGGGATGATAACTTTCAAATGGGCATGCAGGCGCACATATACATGTGTATGTCAGCACACACCCAGAGACACAGCCATTTTATAACTTATGCACACATATGCATGCATGTTATTAAATAGCCTACGCGCACATATGTGTGCGCCTAATTTTAAGCTTGTGCGTGCCTAGCACCGTAAGTCAGTTTACAGACGTGCAACTCCAATATTCTACAAAAGACACGCATCCAGCTGAGGACTAGTTTCACCAGTTCATCCACCAGTTCGCCAGTGTGCTTTTCTAGGTCCTCCCAATCCCCCTAGTTATGCATCCTGCACTCCCCCAAGTTACTTCAGACCCTTCAAACCCCTCACAGATATTTGTAATTTTTTTTTTATTTACACCTCCTCCATAGCAGAAGCAAAGTTACACAGCATTTGACCTGAGCACTTGCCCAGGTATGTAGGAACTTGCATGCAAATCTCTTGGCTCTTCCCCAAAACATCCATGCCCTGCCCACACTACACTTACATCATGCCCCTTTTTTCTTCAGATGCAAGATGTGTGTGCATTGGCATCTTTGCACGCATCTGCCCAATTTATAAAATAGGGTAGACTCACGCTAGTGTTAGATGCGTATCCATCTCCTGATTTCGGCACACTTTCTGCTTTTAAAATTCACCCCTAAAGCTGCATTAGAAACTAAGGGGCAGATCTTAAAAACATATGCGCAGGCATAGATTTGTTCGCGCAACCTGGTGTGAACAAATCTACGCCCGATTTTATAACATGCGCATGCTGCTGCATGCATGTTATAAAATCCGGGGTCGGCGCGTGCAAGGGGGTGCATGCATGTGCACCTTGCATGCGCCGAGCCTGAGGGGAGCCCCGATGGCTTTCCCCGTTCCCTTCAATGCCGCGCCAAAATCCCCCTCTACCTTTGTCGAAAAAGTTACGCCTGCCCAAGGCAGGCGTAACTTGTGCACACCAGCTGGCTGCCGGCGCACCATTCCCAGCCCAGGGGCTGCTTTGGAGGCCTTGACCATGCCCCGGAACGCCCCAGGCCAGCACCATGCCCACAGCCCCACCCCCGGAACACCCCTGAATGCCGCGCCAACCCCGACATGCCCCCAACATGCCCCAACATTCCCCCCAAGCAAAGCCACGGGACTTATGCACATCCCAGGGCTTTGCATGCGCCGGCGGCCTATGCAACATTCTTACTAGGTTCTTACTAGGTACTTCTGATCAGGATTAACTACTGTTGGAAACAGGATACTGAGCTTGATGGAACCTTTGTCTGACCCAGTATGGCAAGTTTTTATGTTCTTATACTCGTAAAAGCAAACTGTGCTTTCTCTTCTAAATTTAAATTCTTTTTAAAATTCCAGACTTTGAAGTAAGGAGCTTCAAAACCTCTGGCATCTTGCTCTATGAGTTCCAAATGAGAAATAACTGAGCATGATAGTGACTGTTTATAGTTTCACTTTTACCCCACAGAATGATGAAGTCATGGCATGCCTTTTCCATCTGGGATAGGCTGATTGAAAAACTGTATCTATATGATTTGTGCTGCTTCTTTCTTGTCTCATCCCCAACCAGCTCTGCTTACTATGTTTTGAAGTAAAAAGCCAAACAAATATTGATTTGCTTCCCTCATAGACGTTAATGGCACTGAACAGAATAAACCAAAAAAGATGTTTTTGTATTTTTCAGATGCCTCATTATATTGGTTCAGTTGCTACACACCAAAGAAAACTTAATTCTTTTATTGTACTTTCCCATTCAGATTCAAACAAATTCACAACCCTATATATTTCTCAATTATTGCCTTTAATTGCTTTGCAATCCTGTCTAGAATCCTGCATGGAAGAAATATTCTATAAGCATCTAAATTACTATTTTACTCTTATTATCAGTCCTACCATCATGTTACTCACTGACAGCCTGAAACCATTTCAACTGATAGATGAGATATCTTGAGCTGAGTTCACATTATCATCAGCAACAGCAAGATGTCTGCATCAAGGAGTTAGTCTTGATGTAAAATCATATCTGCCAAACAACCGCCCCCCCCCCCCCGCCCATCCTCACCCCCTCCTTTTTATTCATCCCTTATTCCTTGAGGAAATGTTAGCTTTTCTTATTTTAAGTTCCCTGTTCAAGGATGAACCGGTACCATCAACAACAGTGATAATCCACAAGCAGAAAGACACTGCCACTGTACAGCACTTGCTTTTTTGACAGCAAATCTCTGCTAGTAACTGAAGCCTTGATCTAGCTAAACAAGCAAGGTCACTCAGCATCCTTCCTTCATTTCCCACTCACACAGGGAACGTTTTGTAAGTGTTACTTTATTTTTCCAAGAAAGATTTATCAATAGCATACCTTTACAGGCTAACAATCAAAATGATAAGACTTCCTTGAAATATGGCTTTCATTTTTTATTCAAAACAACATGTTTATTATTTTTTAATCAATGCTGTTGTACCCTCTGTGTGCTGGATGTAGTTTAGAAATTTAATTATATTGCCTCTGTCAAGAGTTAATTTCTTAAAAATCTCATTTAAACTTCCACTAAACATGTTTACTCATTGATGTCCTAGAGACCAACTTTCCTAATAAAGTATATAGTAAAACCATATAATTATTTCATTATGCCAGAATGTCTTGGACCTAGCACAACAGAAAAAAATTGATGATACTCTATGTGCACAGTAGAAGAATGTCAATAATAACAACAGTCAGCTGTGATAAATGCTTCTGGTTATATTTTCAGGCTCATTCTTATTTCCATGATATCAGCAGATGTAGCTGATACTAGATTATAATAAACACATGAAAGAAGATCTTCTGATCTTGAGATAGAGAGGAAACGGACATCTGTCCCAATAAATATTGCAACAAAGATGCTCATTTGGCAGTACATCAAATCAGTAAAAGAAGATACAAAATAAAGTGAAATAGCAGAGTATAAAGCTGTTTAACATTGTGTTCCATGTATACTGGTATGCTGAAAAATCTGTGTTTCAGAGGTTCACTAATGAAGGTCTGAGAAAAGAAGAGGCAGAACTTCAAAGAACTCATACTAACACAACAGCTTGAGTGGGACACTTTGTACATTAAATATTCATTTTAGCTCTAACTAAAATTTTAACACTGACATTTTAGTTGCTTAATTGTTTACAGTCATGTTTCTGCATTTATCACCATTCCTCTTAGATTCCTTAACTGACAACTTCAGTTTACCTAGGGTAAGCAGTTGTACATGTCATTTCTGATCTATTTGTGCTTTTATTTTTATTTTTAATTTATAATTTATTAAGTTTTTAAACAATTAACATTGTATAAAGCAAACAAGAAAATATTTTGTTTTGAAAAGATAACATAATAGGAAACAGGCTTCTTACCACAAATAATCTAAACAATAATATTTAGTCCACATTATGGGAGGATATTACAATATAAATTATAGGAAAACTGTAATCTCACCTTACAGAGAAAATAGAAGTATATACTTTTCTTGCAGTTTTATTTCTCAGCCTAATTCTTTATCTGCCAGGAAAGACTAAGTGGGAAGGATCTTGGAAGATAAATTTATTCTTCTGATAAATAACAGAGCATTTACAAGGAAATTTTAAATAGAATGTTGCCCCTAGGGCTAACACTCTAGGCTTTAAAGTCAGAAATTGTTTCTGCCTTAATTGTGTTGCTCTGGCTACGTCAGGGAATATTTGGATCCTTTGTCCACAAAAATTATAGTCCTTATTTGCAAAATATTTTTTAGAACCTGATTCTTATCTCTCTCTCTACAAAAGGTAACTAACAATGTTGACCTTTGTGATATATCATTGAGAGATGTTTCCAGAAATGAAATTAAATTTGGGGATTGCTGGACAATGTCCATATCATCCTGATCCACTTGAGTCCTTAATCTAGATTTTGGAATATAATATAACTTTGATATACTTGTCTCATCAATTGATGTAATAGATAACATATCTACCAAATATTTTTTAAGCAATTCTATGGCAGATATTAATCTGGTTTCAGGAAAATTTAATAGTCTTAAATTTCTATTTTGGTTTTCATTTTCCAGATTTTCCATCTGTCTATGAATTACTAACCCATCCTTTATAAAGGAATTATTAATATTTATATCCTGAAGTACAGCTGCTTGGACAGACACAGTTTTACCTTGTTCTTCTAGTTGTGTCAAATGATTATTATGCCTCTCCATTACATTTTTAATTTCACAAGTAATTATTCTATTCTGCTCAATTGAATTAGACATTATTTTCTGAAGATTATCTATAGCCTTCCATACATCTCACAGAGTAATATTCTGTGGATCTGGGACCCAGTTGATTCCTTTCAATTTCTATATTACTAATTACATTAATCAATACATTATCAATATTCTCCAATTCTCTCATTCCATGGAAACTACTCTGGGTTGTAGGGCTGGGCTCTGTCATATTAAGTTGAGACAACTTCTGTGGCCCTTGAGTTTCTGGGGATCCTGAAGAAAAAGATATTTCTGGAATTGTTCTTCATATAGAATGACTTACCCCTCTTGTGATGTGTGAGTCCATAGGTCCCCACACAGGAACTCCTGGAGAGGAAGTCCAAACTTGTACTTTTCCTGCCCATAAAGATATATTAGAAAGGTTAGGAAAAAATTTTAAGAAGGGGCGCACCCCTTTGGCATGCAGCTTCGGCAACGCACTGACGGCTGTGCGCCGTAGCGATCTCAATATTAAAGCAAAGGTAGTCCATCCCCCAAAGATGACCTCACAGGGGTGGGGCTACGGCAGGTCCACTATTATCTCTCTGACTCCAACCCCGCTAGGGTGGGAGTCCTGAACTCAATCCCGGTCTGAATACCTCTCAACCGAGGGGTCTCTCCTCCAGGTTCCTCCCTGATCTATTTGTTCTTAAGGTTATCCTATAACTTCACATAACAAGAAAATGACCTATATATGGCAAAACAAAAACATATCTTCACTGCCAATTAGTCCTAATACCTTTGAGTAAGTTCTTAAGTATCAGTTGAAAATAAATAGATAAACAAACAGATATTGACAGACATTAGAAAAGGTTACCCACTGCAACATTGTGGGATAAATCATAATTCAAATGTAAAGTTTTGACCTCTTAGAAAATATAGGCACTGTATTGTTCGTAAATGTTTCAATCTCTTTGATTATTTTCAATCTACAGTCAGAAAAAAATGGTGAAACAGATACTGACTGTACTTCTCACCAGCTATTCTTTTCTCATACTGGAAAGGTATGAATGAGGCTGAGGTATTCAAAAGATAGCTATGAGGACTAACAATACAGGAAAAAAGATTAAAGTGAATATTATGAAAGCAATGTACAAGTAATAAGAGGCAATATAGCAACAATAATAGTACACATCTAATAGGTACACGGTACTAACGTGAGATAATAAAACGCAGCATATCAGAATAATACTGGTTGTCCTTTTTCCGGGAGTCCATTTTCGCACCATTTTTAAAAGGAGTAATGACCTTGACGAAGGCCACTGACGCCGAAACGCGGTCCGTGTCGGGCTTCCCGGTTGTAAGAACTCACGACCATGTCTCTGGCGATCCTCCATTTTGCCTATGAAGCTAAGTTAAATTTTCCGTTATAACCAAAATATAGGTCACAAATAGACTATGCACTATTGCACTTTAGCAACAAAATAAGTTTTGAAAAAAATACAACAAGACCTATGATTATATTTTCGGTATACCTTTTGCTAAATAGCAATGAATATGTATGCCTTGATATGAGGTCTGCTTACAACTAGCACACTGTGTACTTACACAATGCATTGCATGGATTGTTTGGGATTATAGCTTTTGATACAATTGCTGATTTTTTCGCTATTCCCTGCCCAGTATTTTTGCACTAGAGGATATCATTATTTATTCTGATTGATTTTTGGTCCCTTGGTGCGTGATATTTATTATCATCCAATATGTGGTCTAACGTATATAGCTACACGGATCAACAAGTGGCTCAAGCTCTCCAAGGTCCCTTGCTGTTTGATGAACCAATTTTGCCTGAACAACACTCTTGGTCTTCATTGTCAGATACATACCAACGTTTTATACGTTCGGAATTGCATACGTCAACCCTGCTACAGTATGTAAAATCTGAAATGATTCCCCGCGGTCTCCGGTGGAACCTTGAACCATCGATTTACGGAGACGATGAGGAATTCGTTCAGAAGTGGATAGCGATACTTAATAAATGTTCTTTGGACATTATGTTATTGATTGTGGAAACAACTAATAAAATTACAGTATCCTTAAAGTCCACCTGTGATGAGATCAGAACATCTTTACAGTCTACTGAGCAGTTAGAAGACTATGATAAAAATCTGCATGAATTTAATCAATCAATGGAAAAATTTCGTTCCGAGATTAGACAGGCAAAAATATCAAAATTCAAGCGTGATGAAAAAGACTATGCAGCAGGTACCATCTTCACTTGGCAACGTTGTAAAAATCCCAGACCTAGAAAGGTTGCTTTTGCCGACTCCTCTTCAGGTTCTGAAGAAGACAATATTGATAATCAGAATCAACAAGCGACTACATCTAATTCGCGGTATAATAATTATCGATCTACTCGCCGTTCTGGACGCCGTTTTTTTCACCAACGTGGGAACAACTGGACAGACACGGGCGGGCGTCCACAAACCCGCTCACAGAGCAGCCACAATCCACCGTAGTTAATATTTCTTCACAACAGCTATCATGTTCACAATTATCATTATTGGAAAAGGGTCTATCTTTTGTGCCCTTCTACCAATATGATGCTTTTCTTACCCGTTGTGATCTTTACCAATTTTTTCGCAAGCTTCAGTTGCGTTTATTTTTTTCAACTCAAACTCCTATGACCGACGGCTCCGTTGTGTTTCCTAAGTCCTTTTGGCTTCCTTCTGGCCCCATTGATGCCCATGTTAAAACCTTTATTGATCTTGTCCTGTGTGATTTAGACCTCATTGAACAATGTAGCGAACGTCCTGCGTTCAATCTTTCTTATGAGCAACATTTAGCTCTTATGGAATTAAAGAAATCTACCTCTCTGATAATTAAACAGGCAGACAAAGGTGGTGCCACTGTAATTATGGATGAATCGTTTTACACAAATTCGGTACTTGCTCATGTGTCTGATTCAAATAACTATGTACAGCTTGCTCAAGACCCGGGCCCTGCTCTTTTACAACAGATTGAAGATATTGTGGAAGATGGGTTTGCTGTTGGTTTTATCTCCAAAAAGGAATATTCTTTTTTGATTAATAAGGCATACAGATCTCCGATTATCTATATGCTTCCTAAAATTCATAAGCGAATAGATAAACCACCGTGTAGACCTATTGTAAATACAATAGGATCTCTTTTGGAACCATTATCTATTTTCGTCGATAAATTCCTTCAACCCCTAATTCCACACATGGTCTCTTTCATTAAGGATACCAAGGCAATGTTGAATTGATTGGATTCTATACATATCAGCTCTCCGTGTGTTATGGTTACACTGGATATTAAAGCCTTATACACGAGTATCCCCCAGCATGCGGCTCTTACAGTTTTGACAGCAGCTTTGGACACACGTCCTCGTCCTCATCGAGTGCCCACGACATTCTTAGTGGCTTTGGCGAAGATCGCTCTTTGGGATAACTATTTTTTGTTTAACAGCCAATTTTATAATCAAGTACATGGTACTGCAATGGGGGCCACTATGGCCCCCAGTCTTGCAAACCTTTACATGGCTGATTTTGAGGAGCGGTTTTTATATTTGGCTTCTGATTTTGCATCAGTCTCCCATTGGACGCGCTACATTGATGACGTCTTTTTTCTGTGGCATGATGACATTCCTAAGCTTAAGTTATTTTTACAATGGCTTAATTCTTTGGACTCAAACCTTGTTTTTTCTATGCAATACCATCGCCTACAGATTTCTTTTTTGGACATTTCCATCAGCCAAGTTGGTGACCATTTCAATACAACTTTGTATAAAAAAGAAACTGACAGAAATACTTTATTGCATTTCTCAAGCTACCATGCTTACAGTCTAAAAAAGAGCCTTCCAATTGGCCAATTCCTTCGTCTTAGACGCTTATGTTCGGACAAAGCTGAATTTGCAATTCAGGCACAGTATCTAGCTACAAGGTTATTACACCGGGGCTACCCTTCATCTATTCTCAAAAGGGCTTTGAAAAGAGCATTAAATGCACAACGTGAATGGCTTCTGTTGGATAGCACCGATGAATCCCATGATCCACCGCTGGTATGCACCATTCGGTTTTCCACTAAATCAAAAGCTATTGCTGCGATTATACATAAATATTGGCACATTTTACATACTCATGAAATATTCAATGAACCTCCACTAATAGCGTATAGTAGGGGCAAGAATTTACGGGACTTACTTACTCGTCCGATCATTCCAGCAGTTGTTGATCCCTCTTCTGAAGGACCCCTTGGACATTGGGCTTGCGGCAAATGTACTGTATGTTCTCAATCTATGAATGGCATCACATGGTCCGATCAGAATGGAGATTCACACTCTGTCCACTTTCATTCTGATTGCACTACTAGTCATGTAATATATATTATTATATGCCCATGCATGAAGATATATGTAGGGAGGACAAAACGTGCGATTAGAACTCGTCTTATTGAACACCGGAGCTGCCTGAACACCGGCAAGATCAATGCTCCTATCGTCCAGCACTGCCTTGATAAGAAACATCTATTCGTGGAATTAAAGTGGCACATTATTGACCGGATTTTTCTGACATCTCGTGGTGGTGATCCTCAGAAGCTTCTTAACTATCGTGAGCAACGCTGGATTTTCCAGTTAAAAACTATGCAACCCGATGGCTTAAATGCTGCCATTGAGTGGTATTCGTTGCTATGACAATTTATCAACAACTTTCGTCATTTCCGGTTTAGGAGGGATTTTATTGGTCATTACTCCTTTTAAAAATGGCGCGAAAATGGACTCCCGGAAAAAGGACAACCAGTATTATTCTGATATGCTGCGTTTTATTATCTCACGTTAGTACCTTGTACCTATTGGATGTGTACTATTATTGTTGCTATATTGTCACTAACTTTATTTTTTGCATTCATAGATATTAATTGCCCTTGACGAAGGCCACTGACGCCGAAACACGGTCCGTGTCGGGCTTCCCGGTTGTAAGAACTCACGACCATGTCTCTGGCGATCCTCCATTTTGCCTATGAAGCTAAGTTAAATTTTCCGTTATAACCAAAATATAGGTCACGAATAGACTATGCACTATTGCACTTTAGCAACAAAATAAGTTTTGAAAAAAATACAACAAGACCTATGATTATATTTTCGGTATACCTTTTGCTAAATAGCAATGAATATGTATGCCTTGATATGAGGTCTGCTTACAACTAGCACACTGTGTACTTACACAATGCATTGCATGGATTGTTTGGGATTATAGATTTTGATACAATTGCCAAGTAATAAGAGGGTCATACTTAGATTTATGCCAAAAACTGTTTAGAACACCATTTCCCAACCGATGTGCAAGGATACAATAGTGTGCTGTTGCTGAAGTGTAGGTGTGCCACAGGTGCATTCTTCTTTTCTCCTTCGCTCATGGACTACAGATGTCCACCCGCCAGCAGAGGGTGTGGGAGAACAGCACTTATTGATAGCTGTTCCTGATTTCATTTCAACTGGCTCTCCCCTGCAGCAGAAACTGCATGGGGTTCTGTAGGCTTGTGAGACCTGCTGGCCCTGTGCAGTTCAGACTGCAGAGAGAAGCTGGCAAAGGAGGAAGAAGCAGCACTCAGTAAACCTGCTCCCAGAACTTTGCTGTTCAGGCATTGGGGATGGAGTGGGGGAAGGGGCAGATGAATGTGCCACAGGGTGTGGCACGGGGAGAAAGAAAGAAAGGTAATGATGCCAGGGTATGGGGGAAAAGGTGGAGAGAGAAGGAAGAAGACAGTGATTCAAGGGGATTGGGGAGGCAAGGTGGAAGTAGAGAGAAGGTGATAATGATATCAGGAGTGAGGTTAAGGGAATGTGATGCCAGGAGGTGGCAGGAATGGGAAGAGAAGGTAATGCCAGGGGGTGGGGGAGATGGAAGATTGATGATGATGATGTCAGTGAGGTGGAGGAGTGGAGAGAGAAGGAAGGTGATGATGCCAGCAGATGAGGGAGAGGAAAGATGATGATGCCAGGAATTGAAGGAGAGGGCAAGTAATGTCACGGGGTAAAGGGAAGGTGATTAGCATGGGGAGTGGAAGGAAAGAAAAGAGAAAGTGATGATGCCAGAAGATAGATAAGAAGGGAAATTGACGATGCCAGGTATGAAGGAGAGGCATGGAGAAAGATGGAAGGAGATGATGATGCCAAGGGGTGAGGGTGACAGGTAGAGGCAAAGGGAAGAAGATGATGTCAGGGAGAGAAGGAATGTGATGATGATGGGGTGAAGGTAGAGGAAAGGTGATGATGATGCAAGGGGGTGGGAAAGAGATGGTGGAAGATGGCGATGATGATGCCAGGGAATGGAGAGAGGGATGGAGGGAGAGGGACTGTGATGATGGTAAGGGAAGAGTTGGTGGGAAAGAGAAGGTGATGATGCCAGGTGGTGGGGAAGAGAGGTAGAAGAAAAGGGAAGGTAGTGACGATGATTTCAGGGGTGAGGAGGTTGAGACGGTGATGTTGATGCCAGGTAGTGAGAGAAAGAGAAAGTGATGATAATAGAAGGGAGGGGAAAGAGATGGTGGGAGAGGGAAGGTGATGACAATGATGATGATGATGCCAGGGGGCATGGGGGGGTGATAGGGAAGGAAATATGATGTTGATGCCAAGGGAGAGGCATGATTATGAAGCTGGAAGAAGAGGAAAGGGAGAACATGATGATTCTAAGGGGTGGGAGGAGAGGGAAGAGAATAGAAAGTGATAATGTGTGGTGTGCTACAATAAAGTAACCTCTGTGCCAAGTGTGCCATGAAACAAACAAGGTTGGGAACCAATGTTTCAGAGAATATAGAACCAGAAGACCCAGAGTTAGTAGCGTAAAT
The DNA here is from genome assembly GCF_901001135.1 of Rhinatrema bivittatum. Lineage (NCBI taxonomy): Eukaryota > Metazoa > Chordata > Amphibia > Gymnophiona > Rhinatrematidae > Rhinatrema > Rhinatrema bivittatum. The sequence continues at coordinate 153,749,309 of NC_042619.1, forward strand.
TGGCCCAGCCTTTATAACAGTAGTAGTAAATGACTTGCTCAAAACAAACTTACCTATTTTCTAGGGATGTGAATCGTTTTTCAACGATTAAAATTATCGTCCGATAATGTTTATATCGTCTTAAATCGTTATAGAACACGATACAATAGAAATTCTAACGATTTATCGTTAAAAATCGTTAAATCGTGTTAGTGCGCACTAACTCGATTTAGTGCGCACTAACTGAAAATGATACAAATAAACACTTTCCAGGTCACTGAAGGTCAGTTAGGAATGAATATGTGTTCCTATTGGCTGGCTGCCCTCTTATCTACTGATGTTACCAAGGTTACCACTGAGGTGATGGTTGGGGGGATGGGAAATGGAACTGGAAACTAACGAACACCAACAGAAAATGAAACAAAGTGTTCACACTTCCCAGGTCAGTAAAGGTCACTTAGGAATGAATATGTATGTATGTATTCCTATTGGCTGGCTGTGCTCTTATCTATTGATGTTACCAATATGGTTGGGGGGATGTGAAATGGAAACAGTTGGAAGCTTGACAAAAAAAGTAATGTAATGATCAGCACTCACGTGACTAGAACTTGTTTGTTTATTATTTTTGTTAGCAGGCACCTGAAATGCTAGTGCATGTTGAATTTGCCAATCACTGTGCATTTTAGAAAGGTGGTCCTGGCTGGAACTGTACACAGTTCAAATATATGTAATTGATTGTTGGTAAGTGTATTTTTTAAGTAGCCACACTGGCACCAGTATGTTTACTTTTCCTCCTACTTAACTCACTAGCTCAGCTGTGTAAGAAGGGCTTCTCTGCTTGTGTGTTGTTTTTGTTTGGTGTGAGGAGAGCAGAAACATCAGATCTTTATTCAATCTACTACAGTCATCTCTTACAGTGCCCTATCCCTATTAATACCAGGAGTGTTGTGATCTTCCTGCACACAGTGCCCTAACCCTGATACCAGTCTGAGACAGCTCCCTCCCTGCATTACTAGTGAGAGGCTGGCTTCACAGACAGGGGGGAGCTGCCTGACCCTCACTCCTGACTTCCCCCATGTCCCAGCTAGTGAATGGTGTGTGGGTGAGGGGGGGGGGGGAGGATGGTGAAGTCTGAGACAGCTCCCTCCCTGCATTACTAGTGAGAGGCTGGCTTCACAGACAGGGGGGAGCTGCCTGACCCTCACTCCTGACTTCCCCCATGTCCCAGCTAGTGAATGGTGTGTGGGTGAGGGGGGGGGGGGGAGGATGGTGAAGTCTGAGACAGCTCCCTCCCTGCATTACTAGTGAGAGGCTGGCTTCGCAGACAGGAGGGAGCTGCCTGACCCTCACTCCTGACTTCCCCCATGTCCCAGCTAGTGAATGGTGTGTGGGTGAGGGGGGGGGGGGGGAGTATGGTGAAGTCTGAGACAGCTCCCTCCCTGCATTACTAGTGAGAGGCTGGCTTCACAGACAGGGGGGAGCTGCCTGTCCCTCACTCCTGACTTCCCCCATGTCCCAGCTAGTGAATGGTGTGTGGGGGAGGGGGGGGGGTGGATGGTGAAGTCTGAGACAGCTCCCTCCCTGCATTACTAGTGAGAGGCTGGCTTCACAGACAGGGGGGAGCTGCCTGACCCTCACTCCTGACTTCCCCCATGTCCCAGCTAGTGAATGGTGTGTGGGTAAGGGGGGGGGGAGGATGGTGAAGTCTGAGACAGCTCCCTCCCTGCATTACTAGTGAGAGGCTGGCTTCACAGACAGGGGGGAGCTGCCTGACCCTCACTCCTCCGGGGTATTGTGATCTTCCTGCACACAGTGCCCTATCCCTGATACCAGGGGTGTTGTGATCTTCCTGCATGCAGTGCCCTATCCCTATTAATACCAGGAGTGTTGTGATCTTCCTGCATGCAGTGCCCTATCCCTATTAATACCAGGAGTGTTGTGATCTTCCTGCATGCAGTGCCCTATCCCTGATACCGGGATGTGTGCAAGAAGATCACAACACCCCCGGTATCAGGAATAGGGCACTGTGTGCAGGAAGATCACAACACTCCTGGTATTAATAGGGATAGGGCACTGTGTGCAGGAAGATCACAATACCCCTGGTATCAGGGTTAGGGCACAAGTTCTAGTCACATTGACTGATCACATTACTTGTTTTGTCAAGCTACCAACTGTTTCCATTTCCCATCCCCCATATACTGTCAGTAGGAAACTTGGTAACATGAATAAATAAGAGGGCAGCCAATAGGAATACATATTCATTCCTAAACTGACCTTAACTGACCTGAAAAGTGTCAAATTGTATCATTTTCAGTTAGTGCGCACTAACTCCCAGTTAGTGCGCACTAATCGGAAAAAACGATTTTTAACGATTTTTTAACTAAAAAATCGTGCCTAAGACGATTTTCTTGCCCTGCCACACGATTTCTATCGTTAAGACGATATGGAAAACGATTCACATCCCTACTATTTTCTGAATCTATTTCTTCTTCTTTAAGAGGGTAATTTTATGATAACACTTAGGGCTAAAGTATACATGCAGAGAGTTCACACAGACTATAGCTTGAATTTTCAATGCAGACAGACAGATAAGATCCACTTTGAAAGTTAGCGGGTTGCAAGGAAAGTAACGCATCATACACAAACACATTTATACCTGAAAATAAACAGGTTTAAATGAGTGTGAGTAGACTGATATGTAAACTTTCAAAAATTGAAAGTATGAGCAGCAATGCTATCCCTACCCAGGAATACATCTTTCTATTCTACATAAAAATGCTTTCACAGTTGCTTCTGCATATACTTGTAAATGCACACCCTCCAGAGCAATTTTCTTAAAACCCATATACTCATATAAAAACACTTTTTATGCCCATAAATGCTTTTGAAAATCAGACCCATAAGATTTTTTTCTAGGTAAATTTGTTCAAAATAAATTGTATTTCAATTTTAATTTTTCTGCACACTTTTTCTTCTGATTATACCCCTCCTTTTAAAAGTCTACTTGCTATATTCTACTGGTTAGCTTTTCATCCTTTTATGTTCAGAAAAGGCTTTCACTATTGCCCTCATTAAGACTAAAGACAATAGTCAGAAAGCTTAGCATGAAAGATAGATGATTATTTTTCCAATTATTACAGGCGAAGAGAGAATTTTGAAATGAAGGCAAAAACTCATAATACAAACTTTTTTAAATATATCCGAAGCAAGAAACCTGTGAGGGAGTTGGTTAGACCATTAGATGACCAAGGGGCTCTTAGTGAAGACCAGGCCATTGAGAAAGACTAAATGAATTATTTGCTTCTGTGTTTACTAATGAGGATGTTGGGGAGATACCAGTTCCGGAGAAGGTTTTCAGGGGTGATGAGTCAGATGAACTGAACAAAATCACTGTGACCCTGGAAGATGTAGTAGGCCAGATTGACAAACTAAAGAGTAGTAAATCACCTGGACCAGATGGTATGCATCCTAGGGTACTGAAGGAACTAAAAAATGAAATTTCTGATCTGTTAGTTAAAATTTGTAACCTATCAATAAAATCATTCATTGTACCTGAAGACTGGAAGGTAGCCAATGTAACCCCAATATTTAAAAAAGGGGTAATCTGGGTAATTCGGGTAATCCGGGTAACTATAGACCAGTGAGCCTGACTTCAGTGCCAGGAAAAATAGTGGAAACTAGAGATGTGAATCGTGTGATCGATTGTCTTAACGATCAATTTTGGCTGGGGGTGGTGGAGGGAATCTGATCGTCGCAGTTTTGTTTTTTTTAATATCGTGTAAATCGTAAATCGGGGGAGGGCGGGAAAACCGGCACTCTGAAACAACCCTAAAACCTACCCCAACCCTTTAAAATAAATCCCCCACCCTCCCAAACCCCCCCAACATGTCTTAAATTACGTGGGGCCTAGTGGGGGGGTCCCGGTGTGATCTTCCACTCTCGGGCACACTAAAACAACCCTAAAACCCACCCCGACCCTTTAAAATAAATCCCCCACCCTCCCAAACCCCCCCAAAATGTCTTAAATTACATGGGGTCCAGTGGGGGGGTCCCGATGTGATGTTCCACTCTCGGGCCATGGGTGCGTTGATAGGAATGGCGCCGGCACCATTTTGGTTCCTGTTCCCCGATGCCACGAGCATAGGAGATCGCTCCCGGACCCCCGCTGGACCCCCAGGGACTTTTTGCCAGCTTGGGGGGGCCTCCTGACCACCACAAGACTTGCCAAAAGTCCAGAGGGGGTCCAGGAACGACCTCCTGCACTCGAATCGTGTTGCCGTAATGCAAAATGGCGCCGGCCATACGGCCATACGGCCGGCGCCATTTTGCAGTACGGCAATATGGCCATACAGAAGGCGCCATTTTGAAATACTCGTTGCAAAATGGCCAGCGCCATTTTGTCATATGACAGGGCAAAGGTAGCGCCGGCGCCATTTCTATCAACGCACCCATGGCCCGAGAGTGCAACATCACACATTGGTAGGAGCAATGGATGGCTGGTGCCATCTTGTGCTCCTATCATGTGACAGGGGCCAACCAATGGCAGCGGTAGCCCCTGTGACATAGTAAGAGCAAAGGGCACTGGCACAATTTTGATTCATGGGAGGCCCGACGGCCCTATGGCCCGAGAGGGAGACATCGCTCGCGGGACCCCTCTGGATCACCAGGGCTTTTAGTAAGTCTTGGGGAGGGATCAGGATGGTGAGAGCGTTATAATAAAGTAAAATTGAAGGGTTGGGTGGTTTTTTTCGACTTTTTTTTTTTTTCCGATTCGTATTTTTTTCGATTCATTTTCCGACTCATTTCCTCCGATTTATTCCGCGGAAAAATGAAATTTTTCAATGAAGAGCACGAACCAAAATCTGACCCAACACGGAAAAACTAAGCTCATCTCCAAGAAGATGTTTGTTCAATTAAAAATGTACAATCTGTAATAATAAAGGGAGAATTGGCACTCACAAAGAAGGTGGAATCACTTGAAAATTCTGTTAGATATTTAAACTTGAGGTTTGTTAATTTTCCCCAATGCAAGATGATATCTGCTAAAGAACAACTTAAAGATTATTTTCGTGAAATATTAACATGGCAGCCGGAAAGTTTTCCAATGATTATCAATGCATATTTTATAAATGTTAAGAAAAATTCTGAACAAATGCTACAGGATGTATCCTTGAATGTCACAGAACTTATAGAAACGTCCCTTGTTTCCCAAGTAGAACAGAGAGGTACCCTAATTGTAAAATTTTTATCGTCTCTAGATAGAGACAGAGTTTTGAAAACATTTATGTTAAAAAGGAACTCTCTATACTTGGGACAAAGAATTTGGGTTTATCCCGATGTGGCTAAAGAAACCCAAGATAAAAGAAAGAGATTTATTGTATTAGCTAAAATAGCGAGAACATTAGGAATTCAAGCTATGATACGATTTCCATGTAAATGTGTCATGAGGGTTGAGGGAGTGAAATATGTATATTTTGATCCTTCTCAATTAGAAAGATTTCTGGAGGAACGGAGAAACCGAAATGTGGAAGTTTAATATGTACCATAACTGGATATAAAAGGAATTCTCTGACTTTCTTTTCTGTGTTATAGAAAAATTTATGTGATATATAATTTGCTAGACCAGCACCCCTTTTGTTTTGTACTTAGAAAGCAGGAATTGATATGTTATAATATATTTACTTAGAGGTTTATGTAACCACATTGTGATATTCCTGCTCTCTTTAATATATTCAATGTTATTAATTGGATAATGTACTATGAAAAATTAATAAATAAATAAATAATAAAAAAAAAATATCAGTACAATAAATTATTGAGTACTAGAGCTGGGAAGGCAATTTTTCTACAAAAATCTAGTTATTATTCTGAAAATAATAAATCCAGATGATTGCTAGCTAATTGTCTTATGGGTCACCAGGAATACAATAGGATTAATTGTTGCTCTCAAATCAGCCTCTGGTGCCACTTAAGGAGCGTGATATTCTGAACATGTTTAGGGATTATTAGGCTTCTTTTAATACATATACTTCTAATAAAAATCCATCACAACAGTTTTTTTTTATCAACTCTATGTCATCCCTCTTTATCTCCAAAAGAGACCCTCAAGTTTGAGTCACGGTTTACTCTACAAGATTTCTTTCTTCCCTTCAACTAGGCAAGGCTCCAGGGATAGATGGATTTACTGCAGAGTTTTATAAGAACGTCTTCACTCAGTTTCCAAACTGCTTGCCCTGTATGATGAGTTGCCAGTTACTTGATCAGCTGCTTGCCACTTCACTGACGCTAACAGGTAAATTTTAAAAGGCACATGTGCACCCAAAGATATGCTTAATTTTATATTGTGCATGCAAGTACACATGTATCATTTAAAATATCCCTTCTGTGTGCATGTGTGAGCCATTATGCGGATATTGGGGCAGATTTTCAAACACCTACGCACATAAAACCAGGAGGATTTACGCGCTTAGGGGGGTTATACGTCGGGCGTATTTTCAAAAGGCCCGGCGGCGCGCGTAAAGCCCCAGGACGCGCATATGTCCCTGAGCTTTTCTGAATGGGTGGGCAGGGGGTAGGACGGGGGCGGGATGGGGGTGGGGCAAACAGTCCAGGGCATTGCGTGGCGGTCTGGGGTCATAGCTAGGCAGTCCAGGAGGCATAGCCAAGGACTCTGGCACAGTGGTAGGGGGATCGCGTGCCAGTACAGCACTTGGCCGGCGTGCACAAGTTACGCCTGCCTCTGTCAGAGTGTCAGATTTTCTCTCTCTCTTTCTTTCTTTCTCTCTCTCTTCTTTACCCCCCTCACCCTGCAGTGTTCAGTACCCCTCTAGCTCATAATCTCCAGACTTGTGCCTCATCAGAAGCAACAGTAAAGTTACTCAGGTAACATGGCAATGTGTGCCATGATCAGCCTTTGCAAAATTCAGGGTTACGAGCGTAAGTCTTGGCCCCTACCCAGAACACCCTTGCTCTGCCTCCTTATTCTTGATGTACATATTTCCCAGCTTCTTAAAATTTGCATTGCTTGCGCATGGCCCACATACGGATGTATGGGGCTGTTTTTGCATGAACAATGTTTTTAAAATCTACATGTAAGATTGTAGTATTTCCCAAACCACAGCAAGAATCATTATTGATGTTTAATTATAGACCTCTTTCATTATTGAATGCGAATTATAAAATCTTTGCAAAAATTCTAACATTTTGCTTCAAAGTTTTCATGGGTAAGTTAGTTCAGTCTGTCCAATCTGGTTTCATGTACGGTAGATATATTACAGATAATGCTTGTCTCCTTCACACTTTTAAGATGATTGCATGGGATCAGTCTGATCCAGTTATAGTGATCTCTCTTGATGTCGACAAGTCCTTTGACTTTGTTGAATGGGATTATCTTTTTGAGGTTTAAAAATGGTATGGTTGGGAGAATCTTTTAGCACCACAATATGTATTCATTATTCCCATCCTTTATCCTTTCTTTCTCTTAAAGGTACTTTGTCTGGCACTTGCCAAGGGTGCCTCTTTCTCCATTTCTTCTTAATCTTTCTCTTGACCATTATTACTGTTCATACATCCAGGGCCAGTGCAAGAGTGTTTGATACCCTAGGGTGGGGAACCTTTGGTCATCCACTCCCCACCCCCAATATATCTCCAGCACATCTCGTCCATCTCTAATGGTATTGTTCTGGCACAGCATCCCTCTTGGTTTATTGCTGGTCGAATTTTCCTGCACCTAAAATTTTGACACTCTAGGCGACCACCTTGTTTGCCTAATGGAATCACCGGCCCTGCATACATCAAGATCCTAACATAGTAGGTATTAAAATTCATGATGTAGAACATATACTTTCCATCTACTGGGATGACGATCCACCTACTGAGATGACATTCTTTTGTATTTAGTCAACCTGACTCTACTATTCCTGCCATTATGCAATATAATACCTCTTTTTTTTTTATTATTTCTGAGTATGCTGTTAATTGGACTAATTCAGAGAATATTTTGCAGCTCGTTTACTCTCATCCCAATATTCAATCTTTAGGTGGGTACCTGATGGATTAAAATATCTTGGGATATATTTTTATAATACCATGAATCATACCATTGCTGAAACTGAAGTACATATATTTGCTCATTCAAAAGACATTGCAAGTTGGAGCCCTCTTCATCTGTCCTGGTGGGGGTGGATAAATACTATTAAGATGGTTTCACCTCCATGTTTTAACTTTAAACTTAGTATGCTTCCTGTCTTTTTCTACTAAATTTTACAGGAAACTGGAAGCTATTTTGTCCCGTTTCCTATAGAAAAAAAGGTTCCTTACATTGCCCTTCAGAAGTTTAAACTCTCTAGAGAGTCAGGTAGGGTTAATTTCCAAGATTTTCATTGTTATCATGCTGCCTTCATATTCCAACATGGATTACCATAGCTGACAGATAAACTCTCTCTGGATTGCATCCTTGGTTAACAATGGAAAAGGAACAAATATAGCCCATTCCTCTTTGGTTCATCCCTGGTTCTTCATCAATATACTGTTTTCATTATCAACTTATTATTACATCCACCTTTTTGTCTTATAGGATGATAGAACATACCATTAATGATCTGACTATTCCATGGAAACAATTGGCATTCACAACCCTGTGGTTTAATTTAACCTTTCAAATTGATCATGCACCTATACTCTGGCCACAATGGCTTCAGGCTGGAATATGGTCAATTGACCAATTATTTGAAGGAAATCAGATGATATCTTTTGAGCAATTGTGGAAACATTTGCATTACACTCAGCTCAATTTTACAGATGGCTGCAACTACATTCATGTATTCAGGCCCCAAATCCATCAGTCTTCACACAAATATCACAGGTGGCCCAATTGTTCAAATCCTAATGGTATGGGGTCAAATAGTTTATCAAATCTATAAATATTTATTTTTATTTATTTATTTAAAATTTTTATATACCGGCATTCATGTTGCAAACACATCATGCCGGTTTACATATAACAGGGGTGTACAGTGAACAATTCAATAACCTATTTGTGTAGAAGGAAGCAGTTACAAATAACAAGGTAAAAGAACTGGGAGGAGAGAAGAAAAGGGAGAGAATAACATTAGGTATAGGTATTTACATTAGTAATAACATTTTTACATGTGGAAGTGGTAGAATCTGGCTGAATAGAATTAATCGGTGTCCGGGAAAGCTTTTTTAAACAGCCAGGTCTTAAGTCTCTTCCTGAAGGTTGGGAGGCTGGGCTCCTGTCTAAGGTCCGGTGGGATGGAGTTCCATAGAAGGGGGGCCGGCTGTTGAAAAGGCCCGATCTCTCAAGGTAATGTGTTTGGTAGATCTGGCTGGGGGCACTTGAAGAGATCCTCTGAGTGTGTCTCTTGTTGGTCTGGCGGAGTTATAAATTTGGAATGGGAATTGTAAGTCGAGTGGGGTGTGTTGATGGATGGTTTTGTATATTATGGAAAGAGATTTGTAGAGGATTCTAAAGTGAACAGGCAACCAGTGGAGATCTTTTAGGATTGGAGATATATGGTCCCTCCTCCTGGAGTTTGTCAGTAATCTTGCCGCAGCGTTTTGTAACATCTGGAGGGGTCTAGTATAGGAGGAAGGTAGGCCCAGTAGGATAGAGTTACAGTAATCGATCTTAGAAAAAATGATAGCTTGTAGAATGGTTCTGAAGTCCTGAGTGTGGAAGAGTGGTCTAATTCTTTTCAGAACTTGGAGTTTGTGGAAACAGTCCTTGGTGGTTCTGTTGATGTAAGCTTTAAGGTTCATCCGGTTATCAATTAATACTCCTAGATCTCTCACCTGTGTAGTAGTTGGGATAGTTGGAGGATTAGAGATGGCATTGTTATCTGGGGAGATGAGAAGCAGTTCTGTTTTAGAGGAGTTTAAAACTAGGTTTAGGTTAGCCAGGAGATGTTTAATTTCGAAGAGACAGTTTTCCCAGTGAACCAATGTTTTTGTGTAAGATTCTTTAATGGGTATCACGATCTGGATGTCGTCGGCGTAGAGAAAATGTTTGAGGTTAAGGTTGGAGAGGAGTTGGCAGATAGGTAAAAGATAAATGTTAAAGAGTGTAGGTGACAGTGAGGAGCCCTGAGGGACTCCTATGGATGCGTCCATTCGTGAAGATTCTTTGTTCTGTATCTTAACCTTGAAGCCTCTGTTGGAGAGAAAAGATTTAAACCATGAGAGAGCGGTGCCTGAGATACCTATAGAAGCCAGAATGGAAGTGAGAATGGAATGATTGACCGTATCAAAGGCGGCTGATAGGTCCAGTAGAATTAAGAGGAAGGATTGGCCTTTGTCAAGGCCCATTAATATGAAGTCAGACATGGAGATGAGGAGGGATTCTGTGTTCAGTGATTTGCGAAATCCGTATTGTGATTGGAATAGGATTTTGTTTTCTTCTATGTATTCGGAGAGTTGAGTATTGACAACTTTTTCTAGAATCTTGGCTATGAATGGGAGATTGGCGATAGGACGGAAGTTGTTGGGGTCTTTAGGATCCAAGTTGGGTTTCTTGAGTAGAGGTTTGATGGAGGCCAATTTGAGGTCGTCAGGATATAGTCCTTGGGAGAGTGAGCAGTTTATGATGTCCGACAATGTTTTAGCGATGGAGTCAGGGATGGCCAGGAGCAGTTTGGTGGGGATAGTATCCAAAGGGTGGGAGGAAGGTTTCATTCTTCTTATAAGAGTTTGTATCTCTAAGATAGAGATGGGTTCAAGTGTTTCCAGACCATTGTTGTTGGGGGATGATTGTTGAAGAGACTGGTAAAGAGCAGGGTCGGTGGGATTAGAAGGCAGATGAGTTAGAAGGCTGTTGACTTTGTTGTGAAAATGAAGAGCAAGTTCTTCAGCTTTGGGTTGTGCTAGGTCGTTGGGAATCTCCTGTGGGATGATTTGGGTGAGATTGGAGACATAGGCAAAGAGGGCTTTTGCGTCGAAGATTAAGTGGTGAATCTTGGATGCATAGTAGTCCCTTTTGGATTTAGAGGTAGTTGACTTGTATTGATGGAGGGTGGCTTTGTAGATGGATCGTGTATTGGTGCTTGGGGATTTGCGCCAGTCGCTCTCTTTCTGTCTTAGATTTTGTTTTAGCTTTCTTAGTTCTTCCGTGAACCATGGTTGTCTTTTGGAGGCGTTTGGGAGTGATTTTTTGGTTGCTAGCGGACATAGCTTGTCGGCTATGGAATCTGTGATGGCTTTCCAAGAGCAGAGAGCTGTGTTCGGGTTTGAGAGATCAATGGATGGAAGTTGAGAGGCTAGGTGTGAGCTGAGGTCTTCTGTAGAGCAGGATCTTCTGTATGGATCTTCTGTATTAAATACCTTAATAAAACTAAGGGCCTTATTTTCTAAGGCTATTGCAGGCTTGCACTAGCAGCGCAAGCCTGCGATAGCTAGTGAAGGTAGCACACACCTGCGCTACCCACATCGGGGTGGAGTCGGCCCCGGAAGAGGAGGAGTCGGGGCATCACTGGGGCCGACTCTGTGAGGACGGCGCAGTCAGCGAAAAGGTAAGGAGCCTTTTTGCTGCCTATTTCGCGCCCAATAACTACATCTTCTATGGTGTAGTTATTGGGAGCGATGCCGGCAACGATCACACCACGGAGGTGCAATCGCTGCTGGCTAGTCAGGTCCGCCCCCCTGTTTCGGCCCCCCCGTCCCTTATTACCGCATTTTTCTAAAGTACCGCAGGCCTGTGATCCTTTAGAACGAGGCCCTAAATTTGTTAATTGTATAGGTTTGGGGAAAATTTGGGCTCATGAGTTTTCTTTACCTGAAGATTTTACATGGTCTTACTTTTGGAATATTCTTTGCGAACTTCTCTCTCTTCTCATCTAACCAATCTATGTTATTTATAGCTCATCATGCGATTTGGACAACATGGACCTTACACAATGCTAGTCTCTCTCCGGGTGATAGCTCCTGGTCTTGTGATTTGGCAAAAGTAATGCTTTCCCAACTTCTATTTCATTGTAGATTGACAAATACTTTTTGGACAGAAGTATGAGATAAGATTTCACAAAAACGATCTTTTTGTTTGCTGATAACATATCATATAGTAGAGATGTGCATCAGATGCCCAATCGTTTCTGCTTTCGGTTTCGTGTAGCCGCGGGAAAAGTTCGTATTCCCGCGGATCAGCATTTTTTTTTCGTATAGAATTGTTTTCTATAGGATCCTTCACATTTAATTATTTACAATCCCCCACCCTCCCAACCCCCCCCCCAAAAAAAAACCCAAAACTTTCTTAAAGTCCCTGGTGGTCAGTAAACAAAATTGTTCTGGTGGCCCTTTGCCCTTACCATGTGACAGGGGCTATCGGTGCCATTGGCTGGTCCCTGTCACATGGTAGGAGCAATGGATGGCCGGCACCATCTTAAAAAATGGCACGGGCCATCCATTGCTCCTACCATGTGACAGGGACTTTCTGATATCTGTCACCATTAAAGTGGTGCTAATCAATTGGAAAACAGCATCTAATCATGATATACATTTCTGGTGGAATGCTGTTTGGTTTATCAGTATGAAAAAGTTGCTGCAGTTTGTTATAATAGAATGTTGAGCTAGCTTACTATCAGCTCGATACAGTAACATTCATTTGAAGATTTCTCATCTGTAACGAGCTCGCTGCGCACAATTCGGACGCGTAAGGCAAACCAGCGATACAGTCTCCAGTTTTGCGCGTCCGTAGCGCTTCTTAAAACAGACGCGTAACCCTTCCCCACCCGGCATGTAAATGAACAAATTAGCTGTATAATGAAGGAATTAGCTATTCCCCTCCAATACCGTAACGCGCGCTCAGGTTATCTCATTAGTAACGCACTGTTTTGCCGCGGCCGTAACGTGTTAGTTTACCGCCTCCCCCTAGTAGGAGTTAGGACTGTGAGTCTAGTAACAAATCCATCGACACCGCTTAAGACACTCAAAAACAATAAAACACAATAAAAAAAAAAAGCGATACAGAGATGATCGAGAAAATGTAATGATGTGGGACACATAAAACCTGTCAGAAAAAAAAATAAAAATTTTTAAATACCTGTCGGAGGGCCGCGTGGGTACAGGCGGCGGCGGCAGGAGCCGGGTGGTCGCGTGTTAAATCTAGGCCGCGGGCGGGTGGGCGCCTGTTCCAGGCGGCAGCGGCAGCGGCGGCGGGGGGACACGCGTTAGTTCGAGACGGTCGGTGGGCGGCGGGTGGTCGCGTGTTAAATCTAGGCCGGGTCCGCACAGGCGCGCATTCATTCATCCAGGCGAAGGAGCTGGCGGCGAAAGCTGCCGGCTCCGCCTGAATGAATGCGCGCCTGTGTGACCCCTGCAGTTCGGCGCTCAAGGCAGTCACAGCATTCATTCACTGCTGGTGGGGGCTGCCCCGGCAGCCCCCACCGGCAGTGAATGAATGCGCGCCTGTGCGACCCCTGCGATTCGGCGCTCAAGGCAGTCACATGCCGTGACGTCACGGCATGTGACTGCCTTGAGCGCCGAATCGCAGGGGTCACATTCATTCACTGCCGGTGGGGGCTGCCCCGGGAGCCCCCACCGGCAGTGAATGAATGCGCGCCTGTGCGACCCCTGCGATTCGGCGCTCAAGGCAGCCCCCACCGGCAGTGAATGAATGCTGTGACTGCCTTGAGCGCCGAATCGCAGGGGTCGCACAGGCGCGCATTCATTCAGGCGGAGCCGGCGGCTTTCGCCGCCGGCTCCTCCGCCTGGATGAATGAATGCGCGCCTGTGCGGACCCGGCCTAGATTTAACACGCGACCACCCGCCGCCCACCGACCGTCTCGAACTAACGCGTGTCCCCCCGCCGCCACTGCCGCTGCCGCCTGGAACAGGCGCCCACCCGCCCGCGGCCTAGATTTAACACGCGACCACCCGGCTCCCACCGCCGCCGCCTGGACCCACGCGGCCCTCCGACAGGTATTTAAATTTTTTTTTGAACACTCAGGTTTTTACATATTTTGGTATTTTTTTTTTTCACTTCATGGTGCCTGTCATTTCAAATGTCATTTGAAATGACATTTGAAATGACAGGTACCAGCGCACCCTGGTTACTGTATAGGCGCTGTATTTAGCGCCTATACAGTAAAATGGGTTACGCGGGCATAACCCTTCCCTACCGCTTTAAAGCCGCGGCATGCATTTGCATGCGATTAGAGGAGAGTATCGGGGAGTTAGTGAAGAGAACTGTGCGTGCGGGGAGGAAGGGTGCGCCTGACACTGCCGCACTGTTATTACCGCGGCCTTACAGGATCGACCTGTATGTGGCATTCAATAGACCATTATGTCCAATTATAAAATATACTATATCTGTTTCAGTGATTTAATTCTGAGTTATGCTCTCTTCTATATTTATATATGTATCTGTATATATAAGTTCATTTACTTCACATTCTCTGCTATCTTTATAATTATTATTCATTTCTTGTATAGAGACACTGGATGATGTTATATGCTGGTTTTTCTCCATATTAAAGTGTTACTCCTGATGTTATTGACATCTGCTACTGTTGTAGTTTTAATAAAAAGATTTGAACTGAAAAAGGAAGTTTAACATGGTGGAGAAACTATTTTTTATAGGCCAGAAACTGTGTACTCTTAACTATGTAAATTCTATATCCGTCAAATCAATGTTAAAAGTATGTTCTCACATATCTGTTAACATAACATTTACAAATATTCATTATGAATGGCATATTGTTTAGAAGACATTTCTTCACCATGAAATAATAAAATGTAATCAAAGACATTTCACACAGCTTCCATAAACACATTTCTTATGATTCATGTGGATAATGCAACTCAGGAATGGTTCAGGCAGAACCAGAACTGTTGTTCAAAAGAATAGTTGACAGATTTTTCATTTTTTTTTTAAATTTGGAAACAGTACAGCACTTTGCCTGCTTTAAGTACTAAGTCTATTATGTAAAGTATTGCAAATGAAGTGCAAGGATCCCTTATAACTAAATTTTTTAATGTCTACAATGACCATGCTCTTAGTTTCTTTTACTGTAGTGTTTTCCACCTGAAATATAAAGAACAAGCTAACTGCAATGCATGGATATATACGATCATAGTCCAATGGAGGTGATGAAGGCAAAAATTATAGTAGAAATCAAGAAAGCAAAAGAGTTCCTATATATTAGAATGTGAAGGTAATATATGAGACTGTTTGATTCACCTCATAGGCTTGGGCCTCCTTTAGCTGAAAAGCAACTGAATAGCAACTGAATATCAGTTTTTTTTTTCTAAACATCTACTGTTGTGAAGGGATATTTATTTATTCAACAATTTTTTTTATAGCCTTTGCCCTCCAGAATGTTCAGGACAGGTTACAAAGCTACATACACAATCATAAAATAAAAATAGTAAAAAATGAAAATAACAGACTGACAATAACTGATATCTAGGTAGAAAAAGATATCACCTACAAAGAGCCTCAAATTATTGATATATTATTGACAGATGAAAACCAAAGAGGCTAATTTGTGATCTCAAATGAATGCTTGAATAAAAACGTTTTCAGTGCCTGTTTGAACATTTTTGGTTCTTTGATGTTCTTGACTGTGAGAAGTAGAGAGTTCTAAAAGGCCGGGCCTGTGAAGGACAAAGCATGATCTCATGTCTCATTTAAGTGAATGAACTTAGGAGAAGGAACAACTAGTAAATTTTGTATAGCCAACCGGAGATTATCAGATGGAGTGTGTCATTTTAGTATAGAGAGGATCCAAGGAGATTTGAAATTATTTAATAAAGTGTGGCTAGTGTCTGCAAGTTTATTACAGATCCTCCAGGGGATGGGAAGCCAATGGAGGGATAACAAAACCAAAGTGAACGGTTCTCTCATCCTTTGCACCTGTAAAGAGACATGCAGTGGCATTTTGAATGATCTGTAGTGATTTTAGAACACATGCAGGAAGACCAATGTAAAGAGTGTTGCAATAGTCTATGCCAAAGAAATCAGTGATTGAAGCAGTGTACAAAAGTATTCAGAGTTAAGAAAAGGATGAAGATGACTTAGCATGCAAAGTTTAATGAATTAGGCCATTATTATATTAGGCCACTATTCAATGGGTTTTGGAACAAGCATGTTGTGGCAGTGGACCCTTGAGCTGAGGGGGAGTTGGCACATCCTGCAGGGATGAGCCCCACAGGGCCCCTCCATTGGTAGGTGCTGCTGACTGGAGCTTCACCACTACCAGCCCTTATTACCCTTAGTTTGAGTGCTTGGGTACCAGGGCCGGCTGGACTTAGGCACAGGCCTCTGTGAGGTTGAAGATCCATCAAGACGAGAGGTGCAGATCAGCACAAAGAAGAACAGAGTCAGCATCTAGCAGGGGTCAGGGCAGGTGGCAGCTGAACAAGGTCTGGTTC
This sequence comes from Rhinatrema bivittatum, assembly GCF_901001135.1. Lineage (NCBI taxonomy): Eukaryota > Metazoa > Chordata > Amphibia > Gymnophiona > Rhinatrematidae > Rhinatrema > Rhinatrema bivittatum. The sequence goes on from NC_042619.1 coordinate 153,765,671, forward strand.
AGGCTGTGGTCAAGGGCAGATGGAAGGCTAGCAGCATCAGGGTCTAGTCTGAAGACAAAGCCAAAGGTCTGTCCGAGAAGACAAGGAACAAAGAAGGAGCAGAATGACAGTAATCCACACGAGCAAGGAGAAGATGCTGAAGACAAACAGGGATGAAGACTGATCATGAAGAAGACAGAAACTCAACCAAACATCCACATAAGAACCAGGAACAAATACATGAAACTCATGAACACAATCAGGAAGACATGAAGCAAGAACCAGGATCAGAAACACGTAGAGGCATACCACCATTCCAAAGAAGTCGACCTATTGCCAAGGCTTCTGAGGGAAATCAGTGGAAGCCTTAAATTGGAAGCTGCTCTGACATCATCCAAGGGTGCAGTGGGGGATTTACCACTGTGGGCCCTATAAAAGGCAGCAATTTCAGTGCACATGCACCTAGGGATGCACAAGGCATATGACAGCAGTGTTCCTCCAGCCAGTGCATCAGGCCCTTTCAGGCACAGCGGGCAGCAGCACTTTCATCCAGGAGGCCTGCCCCAATGCCTGAGTATTCTGTCTGTGGTTTGGGGCTGGAGATAAGAGTTGCTGATTGTGAGTCCATCCCATGGCCAGACAAATGCAGTAGTAACCCTTCCTCTAATCCCCTCCAGAGGATTTTGGTTCTTGGGGTGTATAGCATGAAATTAATTCAAGAGGTTTTTGTCCAAGTCAATGGAGGTAAGCTCCCAAGTATTTTCCGCCAGGCCATATACCTGCAATGAAGTCAGATATTCCCACCTCCTGGCTCGACACCTGATGTCCAGGATCTCTACCACCTGGTAATAGTATCCTCTTCAGATACCTTCTGGGGCTCAAGAAGACTCCAGGAGGTCACATGAGGTCTAGATGCTTGAGAAGGGAGATATGGAACACACTGTGGACTAAAAGGGAAGCTGGTAGGTGCAACTGGTAAATTACTGGACCAACCTGTTGGGTGATAAGAAAGGGCCCAATGTAATGGGGGGCTGAGTCTCATGGTAGGCATCCAGAGACTTATATGGTGGGTGCTAAGCCAGATTTTGTCCCCTGGCTTAAACTGAGGTGCCAGCCTGCAGTGAGCATCTGTGGCCTGTTGTGCTCTTTCTAATGCTCTTTGGAACACCTCCGCAGTGCGGACCCAGAGTTCTTGGAGCTCCTGAGCATTCAAATGAGCCTCAGGTGAGGTGACAGTCAATACAACTGGTAATGGGGAAACAGCTGTCTTCCATACACAATTTGAAAAGGGGATAACCCAGTGGCCAAGCTGATATGAGAGTTATGAGAAAACTCTGCCCATAAAAAAAAGGGATGCCCAGTTGTTCTGGCAGTCATTTGCGTAAGCTCTGAGAAAAGTCTTTAATGTCTGATTAGTTCATTCGGACTGACCATTGGTTAGGAGATGGTAAGATGTTGTATAGTCCAAGGAAAGTTTGTACTTTTTGCAAAAGGAGTGGCAATATTTGGCAGTAAACTGGGATCCACAGTCAGAAACAATATGCTTGGATAGGCTGTGCATGTAGAAGATGTGGCGTGTGAATAGCCAGGCCAATTCTGGTGCTGTGAGAAGTTTTGGAAGTGGGATGAAAGTAGCTATTTTATAAAACCGGTCAACTATGACACAAATGATCATATAGCCATTCAAGAGAGGGAGATCCACCACAAAGTTGGTGGACAAATGGGTTCAAGGATATATGGGAGTTGGCAATGTCTGTAACAACCCCCAGGGTTGTCCCACCAATGGTTTCTGCTGTGTGCAGGTGGGACAGGAGTCCACATAAGCCCAAACAAATCTTTGCATCTGGGGCCACCAGTAATACTGATAGAGCATGACAATAGTCTGAGCCATCCAGGGTGACCTGCGACATGAGAGTCGTGAGACCAACTTAACACTAATTCTTGGAGTCGGCATGGTATGACCATCTTCCTTGGTGGGATGGTAAAAGTAGCAGACATAAGAATCTGGGCTGTGTCAATGATATGTTTGGGAGCCTCAGGGATGTGCTCACCCAAGAAGGACCAGGAGAGTGCATTGGCTAAAATACTCTTGATAGCAGGTTGGTATCTTATCTTAAAATCAAACCATGCAGAGAGACCAGCGGGCCTGGCGAGCATTCAAGCATTGTGCACGGTGGAAATGTTCCAAGTTCTTATGATTGGTATAAATAACAACAAAGTGCTGAGCTCATTCTAGCCAATGACACTACTCCTTGAAATCAAGTTTAACGGCTAGCAGTTGTCGGTCGCCAATCCCATAGTTTTGCTCTGTTGGGGAGAATTTCTTTGAAAAAAAAGAACAAGGGTGGAAGGTGTCTTTAGGTGAATGAAGGCTCAGGACTCAACTCTAAGTGTAGAAGCATCTACCTCAACTCCAAGTGTGGATGCATCTACCTTGACTATGAAGAAGCACATAGAGTCAGGGTGGTGAAGGCAGGGTTCCTTCAGGAAGTCCTCCTTTAAATCTTGGAAGGCAAGAATGACTTCAAGGATCCATACTTTGAGCCCAAATTTTCAAAAGGCTGCATGCACAAAAACTGTGAGATAAGCGCATGGCCGGGCTGTGCACCCGCCGAGCACATTTTAGAAACAGCCTGGCCACGCACGTATCTCTCGGTATATGCAGAAGTGCCGGGCCATCAAAAAGGGGCAGGGCAGGGTCTGGGCAGCTAGGGGGTGTGGTAGGGGCCGATCATTTCAGCGCCATTTTGTGCTGTCCCAGGGAAGCACTCACTGGCAGCCAGCATGCATAACTTATGTATGTTCCTTAGAGCAGGTAAGTAATAAAACAAAAAAAATCTAGAGTAGTTAAGTTGGGTTTAAGGTTCGGGGAGGAGAACCGAGTGGAAAACGGAAGAAGGCTAGTTAGGGGGATGGACATTAAAATCTGGCGTGCATGTTCGCATGGGAATTGTATTTTATAATGCTTACGGTGATGCGCGTGTGTTACAAAATTGCTGCTTCCATGTATACGCACTGGGAGCCGCGCGCACATGGACGCCCGCATGCATCTTTGAAAATCTACTTCTTGGTTTTTGCCCCCTTGTGGTTGGAGCCATAATCTTAGAGTAGTTGGGTATAAAGTGTCGGTAATATTTGGCAAAGCCTAAGAACCTTTGCAGAGCCTGTAAACCTGTGGGTTGTGGCCAATCCTGAATATACTTGATTTTATTCAGATCCATGTGGAAGCCTTTGTTGGTCACTATGTACCTTGAGAAAGATAGGCTTTCTCGTTCAAAGATATACTTTTCGAGCTTGGCATACATCTTTTTATTTCATAGTTTCTGAAGGACCAAACGTGCGTCTCGATGGTGAGATTCAAGGTCCTTTGAGAAAATGAGAATGTTGTCGAGATTCATGATGACACATATATATAAAGGAGATCCCTGAAGATTTCATTCAACATCTTCTGGAATACTGCAGGTGCTTTTCATAACCCAAAAGGCATTAGGAGGTAGTCATAATGCCCATCCCACATTTTGAACGTGGTTTTCCATTTGTCCCCAGACCAAAATCGAACGAGGTTATAGGCCCTGTGGAGATCCAATTTGGAAATGTCTCTGGGTCCATGGAGACAGTTGAATAGCTCAGAGATGAGTGGCAATGGGTTCTGATCCTTCTTAGTAATTGCATTTCATCCTCTGTAATTGATATAGGGATGTAAGGTTATATCCTTCTTGGTAATGAAAAAGAAGCCTTCCCCGGACAAGGAGGTGGAAGTTCAGATGAAGCCCCGATCAAGGATCTCCTTGATGTACTCCGACATGGTTCAGGTCTCAGGGATGGACAACTCCTGCCATGAGGAGACTCGGAGTTGGGAATTCATTCAATGGCACAGTCATATACCTGGTACGAGGGTAAGGTTTTAGCCCTATTTTAGAGAAGACATCTGTGTAGTCCTCATATGGAGAGTATAAGTTCATGAGGGTGACTGCCAACGGTAAAAGAAGTAGAGGTTCAACTGACTGTAGACAGGTGTTGTGGCTATGAAGACTCCACCTGATTATTTGTAGGAAAGTCCAATCAAACTGTGGAGAGTGGAGCTGTAGCCATGGAAGACCCAACACAATGGGATGTACAGCCTTGTTGATGATGTGAAGAGCCAGGGCTTCTGTGTGGAGAATGCCAATGTGAATTTGCAAGAGTGCTGTGGTCAGTGTGTTCAGCCCAGGCAGGGGCTCCCCATTAATGGAAGAGATGATGAGAGGTGTCTTCCAGGGGACTATGGGGGAGTTATAAGTGGTTGACCAGGGCTTTCCAAATTAAATTTCTCCTGGCACCAGTATCAACCAGGTCTTGCGTGGGAAACTCCTGGCTGCCCACCATAATGGTCACCAGGAGTGTTAGTTGAGGAGTGGGAGTCGTGAAGCCTAGGGTCATCTCCCACTAGATCCTAGGCTTAGAAGTTTCCTGGTTTCTGAGGCTACCATGTGAGTTGATGCCTGGATCCTGCACAGTAAAATCAGAGTTCCAGCTGATAGCGGTGGAGCATCTTTTCGTGGATAAGGCGCCTTTGACCAAGTTACATCTGTTCATCTGAGCAGGATGGTGCAGAGGCTGGCATGGATGGTGGAAAGAAGGGATGCTGAAACCAAGGGGTGAGTGTAAATGGTTTATGTAGTGAGTGGAGTTCCCTGGCTCATTTCAGGAGGCCACTATTAATCTTCCCGCCAGATCTATCAGGCCATCCAAAGACTCAGGGAGCTCGCAAGTGGCTAGCTTGTCCTTAATCCATGAAGACAGCCCTTCCATGAAAATGCTGTGGAGGCTGTCCTCTCCCCATATCAGCTCTGTAGCCATAGTTTGGAATTCAATCGCAAAGTCCATTAAGGGTTGATTTCCCTGTCATAGGTGGAGGTCCGAGCCTACCCTGGCCAACCAGCCCGGCTCATCGAAATCCAGCTTGAAGGCCCAGATGAACTGTTGCAGATCCTGCAGGAGGGGATCTGCTCGCTCCCACAAGGGAGAGGCCCAAGCCAAGGCCTTCCCATCCAGCAGAGAGAGCACAAAGGTGGTCTTCATAAACAGTGCTGGATGGAGCCAGAAGTGCATAAAACACTGGTTCAGGAAACCCTGGCACTGCTTTGGATCCCCAGCCAGTAGCTGTAATGTGCACAGTGCAGGTGCCACAAGGGGAGTAGTGATTGTGGATGGTGAAGAGGTAGCTGGTGAAGTGTTGGCAGCAGCTAGGCAAGTGCTAAGGAGCTCCATCAATGCCACCATGATTTCAATAAACTGCTGCTGCTGTAGAAACTTTTGTGATAGGCCAGGAATGTCCTAGAAGCCTGAGTCATCTGCTGGGTCCATGGCTTTGGGAACCTGTGGCAGTGGACCACTGAGCAAAGAGGGAGTTGGTGCAACCTGCAAGGAGGAGCCCTGCAGGTCTCCTCCATTGGCAGGCAGAGCTGGATGAAGCAGAGTCCCAACTGAAGCTTCACCACTACCAACCCTTGTTCCACTTTAACTTAACTCTTGGGTGCAGGGGCCTCTACAAAGATTGAAGATCCATCAAGACAAGAGGTTCAGGTCAACACACAGAAGAAGAACAGAATCATCATACAGCAGAGGTCAGGACAGGCAGCAGGGGAAAAAGGTCCAATTCAGGCTGTGGTCATGGTAGACAGAGTTCACTCAGCATCAAAACTCAGGTCATGATCAGGGGCAGGTGGAATGCAATCATTGCCAGGGTCCAGTCTGAAGTCAAAGCCAAAGGTCTATCTGAGGAGACAAGGAATGAAGAAGGACAGGAGGATGAGGTGCAACACGAGCAAGGAGAAGACGTTGAAGACAAACGAGGATGAAGACTAATCATGAAGAAGACAGGAACTCAATGAAACAGCCACATAGGAACCAGAAACAAGATGGAATTCAGGAACACAATCAGGACTCACGAAGCAGCAACCAGGATCAGAAACATGTAGAGGCAAACTACCACTCCAAAAGAGTCGACCTATTACCAAGACATCTAGGGGCATCAGAGGAAGCCTTAAATAGGAAGCTGCCATAGTGTATTTCCTACCATGGGGCCTTTAAAAGGCATCAAGTTCGGCAGGTGTGCCTAGGGATGCCCATAGCAGCTGCAGTGGTGTTCCTCCAGCCGACGCATCAGGCCTGTTCAGACACAGCAGCCTGACGTGTTTCCATCCAGGGAGCCTGCCTCGATGCTGGAGGATCCCGCACGCTGTTCGGGTCTGGAGGAAAGAGCAGCTGGACGCGGGTCCATCCCCTGGCCATCCAAACATATCAACTCAAAAAACTCTTTGACTGGGCCTGTAAAAATATATTTGGGGCATGCAGGAGAAGGGGCCTATCTATACTGTCTATTAGCATGCTCCATGCCACCTCTAGCCCTACTGCTAAACACTTAACTACATGGGCGATATTCAGTCGCAGTGCGGATTGGCAAGTTAGCCAGATAACTTATCTGGCTAACTTAGCTTGGATATGTTTTGTGGCTGGATAAGCTATATGGATAGCTTTGAACATCAGCCAAACAAAACTCAACTTCTCCCTGTTCTACCCATTCATCATTACTGTGTTATCCAGCTAACGGGCAGATTCAGTAAAGTCCGCGAGAGAGCGGGCACCCGGCGCGCGCACAGGCCACTCGCCTGTCCGTGCGCTTCAGTATTTAAATGAGGCCCAGCGGTAGAAACAGGCAAAAGCACCTCCATTTGGCCCGGAGCGGCGGCTGTCAGCGGGTTTGACAGCCGACGCTCAATTTTGCCGGCGTCAGTTCTCGAGCCCGCTGACAGCCACGGACTCGGAAACCGGATGGCGGTAAAATTGAGCATCCAATTTTCGACCCAACAGCCGCGGGCCGACTTCAAATTATTTTTTCTTTTTTTCTTTACTTTTTTTACCCTTCGGGACCTCCGACTTAATATCGCCATGATATTAAGTCGGAGGGTGCACAGAAAAACAGTTTTTACTGCTTTTCTGTGCACTTTCCCGGTGCCGGAAGAAATTAGCGCCTACCTTTGAGAGGGTTTGTGGGGGTGAGTGTATGTGTGTGTTTGAGAGGGTGGTGGGGGTGTTTGAGAAGGTGATAGGAGTGGCATGTGTGTGTGCATGAGAGCATGGTGGTGTGTGTGTGTATGTGTGTATGAGAGGATGGTGGTGTATGTGTGTGTATATATAAGAGGATGTGTGTGTGTGTGTGTATGTGTATATATGAGAAGGGTGTTTGTGTGTGTATGTATGTATGTGTGTGTCTGTATAAGAGGGTGCATTTGTGAGTATATATATATATAAGAGGGCTTTTGTGTGTTTATGTGTGTGTCTATGAGAGAAAGTGCCTATGCACATGTGTGTGCGTGTGTGAGAGTACCTGTATGTATGTGTGCGAGAGAGGTTAAGGTTTGTACACTTTCCTCAGATCTACAACAATCTCAGGAGGACCGGAAATCTCAAGTCCCCAGCTATGGAGAGTGGAAGAATTTTTTTTATCCTTGTTAGTTTTAATTATTGGATGTTATGTATTTGCTGGTTTGAAATATTTTATTAGTATTTGGTAATATTTTAAACATTTTTATATGTGTTTTTAATTGGCTGAATTTATCAGCAGATTTGACATTCTTTTATTGGCAAGTTCAATGTTTTATATTTTTTGTTGTGTTTACATTGCTTACAGAGTTTGCACATTTCAATTTATATTTTATAATCTCTTTATTCTGTATTTGGTGAAAGTTTATCTGTGTTCTGCTTGTGTAACTGAGGCTTTAGGTATTCTGCTAGCATGGAATTTCTGTGCAGAGATTTACAACAACCTGGCTTGAATCTGTTTTCCTAATAGGAGGTGTATTGTGTTTAGAGCCTGATGTAATATTTGCAGTATGGCTTTTTCATAGGTTGAGTGCTGGCAATTATGATATGAAAGGCTTACTATATTGGAATTGTAGTTCAGTTTATTCCTGGCTTTCTGTGGCCAAGTCCACATCCAGTGCACTTTACCATTGGCCTAATACCATATGGGGTACAGTAAATCACCTTGAGTACTATGAGAAAGATGGTTTATTAAGTCTATTAAACGATTATTGAAAATGTGTTATTTTTAGCAGCGTATGCCTATATAATATATATGTTGTTGTAAGTGATATTTTTACTTCAGAAGATTGTACTTTGTCTATTTTCCATATGCAATCTGCCTTTTTAGGTTGGGGAAGTTAATACAATTTAAAATGGAAAAGAATGTTTGAGTTGTATATGGGGAGGGGAGGGAAGGGGGAATGAAAGGCTGTAAGGTTTCTCTAGGGCATCTAATACCCTTGTATCAGCCCTAAGAGAGAGTGTGTCAGACACACAGACTCCCACCATTCACCAACCTCTCACAACCCCAGGGGGCAGATCCTGGAGAAGGGTGTGAGATGGGCAATAGGGAATGGAGGAGTTCTATTTCTAGACCCAGGAGGTAGGGTGGCCAAAGGCCAAAGACTCGCACCTCATTAAACATTTCTCAGGTGCTCCCTAGTGCAAATGCCAGAGACTAAGAACAAAAATATAACCGGCCCAAAAACTGAGTGGTTAGAGCAGTGGGCTGCAAACAAGGGAAGGCAGGGTTCAAATCCTATTGCCATTCCTTGTGACCTTGGGCAAGTCACTTCACCCTCCATTGCCTTCCCCCTGCACTGGCCCTCAGTGATTTCACCACTGGGCCATTGGGGGGATGGAGTGCCATTTCATCCTTTGCCTCAGGTAGCAGCTTGCTTTGAGCCACCCCTGATATGTAGAAATATGGATCAACAATTAAATTGTAGCTGATACCTTTTTATTGGGCTAAGTTAAATCATCCGTGACTTGCTTTCAATAGTTATCCTCCCTTCGAGTCAGTAAGGAAACAGCACAGTTACAGTGGCTTGAAATAGTACAGTATCAGTTAAGACTTAGTTTGCCTGCTTGCACCATTACAGCTCAATAATGGGAAGGGGTAGGGGTTTGTAAGAATTGATGAAACAATACAATTTTACAGTTGAAAAGGCCTATATCTGTGAATGGGTGAGAAAGTCAATGTCCTTATTAAGTCTTTTATGTTTGTTTCAAGGTGTTTGATCATCTTGATTACAAATGTTTTGCATTCTTGTGTAATCCTAAAGTTCCATTTTATGTACCCTAATTGGGAGTTAATTAAGAGAATGAACTTCCTTTGAAAAATGTTCTCCTATTGAGCTATCACACTGTCCTTCTCTATAATGCACACCACTGACCCGAAAAACCACTATTTTATTTATTTATTCATTTTCTCTTTTTTTCTATACCACCTATCATCAATCTAGGTGGTTTACAAATTTTACATATATACAATTTTAAAATAAATATAATACATTACCAATACAAAAATAGTTAAAAAAAAACACACAGCATGAATAAGCGATCTTCCTCTATAAACCCTCTTGCTGCTTAACTCTTCAGCCCTGACTCTTTACCTTTAGATATTATAAGCTTCCTTAAAAAGCCAGGTTTTTAGCAATTTCCAAAATAGCTTATGCTCTCTCATTAGCCATATCTCCTCCGGCATTGAATTCCAGATTACTGGTCCTGCCACTGTAATCGCTCATTCATGCACCATGTTCAAGCTAGCTTCCTTCACTGAGGCGGTCACTAAAATACATTTATTCACAGATCATAATTCCCTTTGCGTTATATACCACTGTAATCTGGATCTCAGCCATCCATTTTCCAGTTTATAGAGTACCTTATGTATTATTGCTAATACTTTAAAATGGATTCTAAAAGATACTGGCAACCAATGAAGGTCCTTAAGTACAGACATAATATGTTCATACCTCCCCACTCCACACAGTACTTTGGCCACAAAATTTTGTAACAACTGTACTGATTTAATCATATTTTTTTGGTAACCCTAGAAGAAGTGAGTTACAATAGTTGATATTATCTAGTACCATCATTTGCATAACTAACTAAAAATCATCAAACCTCAAATATGGCTTTAATTAACAAAATATACACAACTTGAAGTATCTGATTTTCACCATCTTATGCGCATGATCTTCATAGCTAAATCACAATCCAACTGGACTCCCAACTTACGTACATCTGACGATAGTGCAAGGTCATTTCCTTCAAATGACATCTTTGACAAACTGGAATAATCTGAACACTTTTTTGCCAACAATATAATTAATTTCTGTCTTACTGGTGTTTAACACTAACTGATTTTGAGCACACTACTGATCCCCCAAACCCTATAACAAATTTCACTGATTCCCAAAACCACTAATGCAATCAACTGACCCCTTCAATCTATGAATGCACCCCACTGATCCCCCAAGTTCACTAATATTTCCCTGACCACCTGAACCCACTAATGTACCCATTGACCCTTAAAACACTCTAACTAGCCTCATTATCCCCCTCTATCTACTAATGTAGCTCACTGACCCTTCAAACATACTAACACATCCGACTGACACTCTTTATCCACTAACACATCCCAATTACTCCTAGACTTATTCATGCAACACCAGTCTATACATCCCATCCAGTAACCTACCTGTCCATTCAACTATCCCACCATAAATCCTCTTCACCTTTCACTCTTCCTTCCTAGATGAGCATTGTACCCATAGTTGGACACATCCCCAGAACATAGAAAATTAGAATATGACAGCACATAAGGACAATAAAACGGATCTAGTCTTCCCAATGTACTTCCTGATACAAGCCACAGAGTACAACTAATGCCTGACTTTCCTTTTACTTCTTCACAATTAAATGTAATTAGCTTTCATCAAGAAACATATCTGGGTCACATTAACGCTCTATGCATTAATTGTGCATTATGAATATTTGGTGTAAAATGTTATTTTTTAAAGATTCAGAACTCTTTGTCTGCTTGGCCATTTGAAGATATAGAGTACATAGTTCAGACAGGCCTCTGTAAAAATGACAAGGAGAACGTTAGCTATTTCCGTAGGTCCCTGCTTGAGAAAGTCAAGCAAGTTGTTATGCTCAGGCTTGTGGACCCTTGGGCCGACAAGAGGATGGTATACCTTGCGGAGGATCCGTAGGTTCTCTCGTTGGGTGGCGAGGCAGAACAGAAGAGGAGCGCAGTTGACCCTCGGCATTGGAGACAGAGGTGACTGCAGGCAGATGAAGAGGCTAGAAGAGGAGCTGTGTCTTCACCCCTGGAAGTCTGTGGTCCCCCCTGGAGGAGCCCTTAGGGACCCAGACCACTGGGACTTAGGTGGACCCAGAGGAGTCAAGGTATCAGTGCAAGGGCTGACTGGAGCTTCGCTCTGGAAGTCCGCGGTCCCCCTGGGAGGAGCCCATAGGGACCCGGACCGCTGGGACTTAGGCGAGCCCTTGGAGACGGAGTCCAGGAGGGATCCGAGATCAAGTGCCAGAGAGTCATCACTCACCAGTCCGAGGTCACACACCGAGGGATCAACACTTGCCAGTCCGAAGTCACACCAGAGAATCACTGCTTGCCAATCCGAGTCACACACCAGAAAATCACCGTAAGCCAATCCAAAGTCAGGAACCAAGCAGACCAAGATGTAACTGGAACAAGGATCCGGAACTTACCGAAGCAAGCAGACTAGACAGCGCTGGAGGACGTTGCCAAGTCAGAGAATGAGCAGAGGAAGCTTCCTTATATACTTCCCCTGCTCAGGCTGATCAAGGATAGGTGAGGCTTGTTAAAGGGATCAGGTCCCTTTAAATTTGTGAAGGGGGCACGGCCTCACGCCTAAAGATGGTGGTGGCCATCTTGGATTTCCTCTGCGAAGGAACGGCTGCAGGAACGGCGCGGGGGCAGAGCAGGGACGGCTCTCCCCCTGACGGTCAGGCTGGGGACTCACGCCGGGGCACCGAGCACGTGGTCAGGGGTTTCCCCCGAAGCTGCCGCGGCAGGTCGCCGCCACGGATGAGGTAGGGGACCGCGGTTGTGGCCTCCCACGGCCGCGGGACACAACACAAGTACACTAAAAAAGTTAAACAAACCATATGGAACAGACCTAAAAAAGTCCCCACCATTTGAAGGCCAGATGCCATGGCCACCTTATCTTTTATAACTTCTGATGCTGATTACAATAGTTCATTCTTATTCCTTCCAGCAACTTCATGACATTTTCTCATTTCCTGTCTTGTTTTCTAAATTTGTCCTTGTACCATAAACCTTTTTTTACATCCAAAGGGGACCTGCATGCATGTCACTGAAATGATACTGTTGTTAAACCTATTAGGGCTCTGTCTTAAATTAGATAAAACCTCATTTTAATTTATTTCATCATTGTTACATGATAATGATTTTGAAAATGTGGTAGTCTATATACTCTTCTTAAACCCTATAGCAGTGCTTCTCAGCAGAGTGCAAATTCAAGAAAGCATGCAAAACACATATTGCAGACCTGTCACCCTGGAAGAAATCAATATTTCTTGGGGTAGGAAGGCTGTGATGATTTTAGACATAAGTTTCAAAAATACAAAGTGGTGCCACTCTCTAACAACACCTTCAAAGTAGTCATAACAATGATCATGCCTTTTCAGAATTCAATTTATTTCTGTTTCAATTATCTAGCTTCTTGTTCTAAAATGCTATTAGATTTAATGAAATCAGTGACAAATGTAGAGGTCAAAATACAGTCATATACACACAGATAATGTAATTAGCCTGGGAATGCCAATAAATGTGCAAGTAAGAGACTTGGAGAACAAATACAGAGCTGACTGAGGTAAAAACAAAAAAGAGAGAAACAGAGGATGGAAAAGAAGAAACTGATGTAAAGGATGGAAGAGATTTAGGAGTCAGTAGGTGTTTGTAGATCAGAAAGGGTATTTTATTTTAGATATGTCTCTAGAAAAAATTGTTAATCTTTTAGCTCATGATATATTTTAATGGACAAATAAAATAATTATCCAAAAATGTTGCTATTTATGAGTTTCCAAGACAACACATTCTTTCTTCAGATGTGATTGCTAATCATAATTCTTTTCTTTATTATGTAGGACTGGGCTTGTGGTTCTGAAACTGTGTGAGGAAGATCTGGGTTCAGATTCCACAGTATGATGTATGTTGGAAAAGGCTGCAAATCCAGCATGGACAGTCCCAGGAAAGAGAATATACAAGCCATTGCTGAAGAATGACATGTATTGACTCATTTAAGGATGTAGCATCTCATCATTGTAATGCCTAAAGGAGGTGGAGGGGGGTGGGGGTGGGGTGGGGGCTGGATTAAAGTGGGTAAAAACATAGATGACAATATCCATGGCATTAAAGCCCAACTGATTTAGATTCATTCTTATATAGTTGGTAGTGTATGGATCAATAAAACATAGTTGGCTAGTAACCAGAGGAACATTAAATATAACTCTCCTCTAAGTAACAAGCACAATAATGGCAAAGAAACTGGCCATAGCTGCAGTAATGGTGATGGGGAGAAGGGTGAGGAAAGAGAAGAGATAATGGTGGATGAGGAAGAGATCATATTAAATATCATGATTTTGTATAGCTTTACAAGCCCTCCTATTCACAAAATTAGACTATTGTAATTCAATTCTTTTTGGACTGCCTGCTTCAACCATTACTCCTCTTCAACTTTTACAAAACGCTGCAGCACATCTACTTAGTAACCTTAAAAGTTCGGATCATATTACTCCAGTGCTTAAAGATCTTCATTGGTTGCCAATATTTTACAGAATACAATTCAAGACTCTGTCTCTAATTCATAAAGTGCTATATAACAATAAGACCAACTGGATGACTTCTACACTTCATTTTCAAAAATCAAGAAGAACCTTGTGATCCACAAACACTGGACTCCTTCAAACCCCATCTTCTAAATTATCTCGTCTCACTTCAACAAAACAATGTGTTTTTCAATAGCTGGCCCGTTTTTATGGAACTCTCTTCCAATTGACTTAAGACTTGAATCTTCTTTACAAACTTTTAAAAAAGAATTTAAAACGTTTCTCTTTTTAAAAGCTTTTGCAACATGTTAACAAGAGGATTTTCCTAAATTCAATTTAATTATTTCTCTTTCTCTATTTTCCTTCTATATCTGTTAATTTTCACTCTTATCCTGTACAATGTATTTCATACTATTTTATTATATGATAACCGATGAGATGACTATTGTTGAATGTCGGTATACAAAACCAACCAAACAAATAAATAAATAATAATGCCCAATGTCTGTCATTCTGGGGAACAAGTGCATGCATGTGGGGAAACAATGTGCATGGCACTGATTTATCACTGAGACCCACTAAAAACTGTAGCAGAAGGGCTGTTTGGGAATATGATGTTAGAGGTGCACCAGGCTCCACAAAATAGAAGAGCAGTAGCACATAAAAGGGGTCACACATGCAATGGCAGCAGTTCAGATGTATTGGAGTCACAGCCAGCAGAAGAAGTGGGTCTAGAGATTAGGGATGTGCATCCTTTTTCCACGTATTTGAAATCCGCAACTTATTTTTTGCTATCTGTTAAATATGTGGGGAGGCGAAACGCATCGCAACTCCCCACGTATTTAACAGATTTCTGTTAATTCGGCCTAAATAAAAATTTAAACCCCCCCCACCCTCCTGACCCCCCCAAGACTCACCAAAACTCCCTGGTGGTCCAGCGGTGGGGTCCGGGAACTCACTCAGACCCTCGGTGCTAGTTTCATCATGGCGCCGATAGCCTTTGTCACAGGGGCTACGGTGCCATTGGTCAGCCCCTGTCACATGGCCATCGGCGCCATCTTGTGCTCCTACCATGTGACAGGGGCTGACCAATGGCACCGGTAGCCCCTGTGACATAGTATGGGCAAAGGCTATCGGCGCCATTTTGAGTCCTGGCATCGGACGGCAGGTCGCTCCGGGACCCCCGTTGGACCCACAGGGACTTTTGGCCAGCTTGGGGGTCCTCCTGACCCCCACAAGACTTGCCAAAAGTCCAGCGAGGGTCCGGGAGCGACCTCCTTTCATGCCGGCCGCCCGATCCCAATACTCAAAATGGCGCAGATTGCCGCCATTTTGAGACTCAAAATCGCAGTCTTGCCAATACTCAAAATGGTGCCCTTTTAACCATGCCGGTAATCATTTTGCTTTCTTTCCACCTTTCTTATTATGTGGAATACATCTGGACTGTGCTTCTAGAATGGTATTTTTTAACAATGACCATGCCTCTTGGACATTTTTTACTTTTGTAGCTGCTCCTTTCAGTTTTTTTCTAACAATTTTTCTCATTTTATGAAAGTTTCCCTTTTGAAAGTTTACCACGAGAGCTGTGGATTTGCACACTGTTTCTCTTCCAGTCATTAAATCAATTTGATCATATTATGATCACTATTGCCAAGCGGCCCCAAAACCGTTACCTCTCTCACCAAGTCCTGTGCTCCACTGAGAATTAGATCTAAAAGTGTTCCCTCTCTCGTCGGTTCCTGAACCAATTGTTCCATAAAGCTATCATTTATTCCATCCAGGAATGTTATCTCTCTAGCGTGACCCGATGATACATTTACCCAGTCAATATTGGGGTAATTGAAGTCTACCAAGCAAAACATGAAGCAGAATGCCCTGCACATCAATAAATATCCACAAAGACAGCGTGCAAGGAATAGTTAGCGAAGTCCACCTTGAAATTTATAAATGTTTTAATGAAATTAATTTTTAGACATTATTTAATGGCGACTCCATATATTTTCAAAACAGACAGTCAAAGTCCCCCGACACGGTCCCGTGTTTCGCTGGTGGCTGCATCGGGAGAGACCATAATTCAGTATCATCTACAAAGTAAAAGAATAACATAGGTGGAACTAGTATATATATGGCTATACAATCTTAAACAGATTTCACAAGCAAAACATACCTTATGTGTACATCATGGAGCGCATCGGCTCTCACTACTTGTTAACTATTTAAAGAAGCGGATTTGGCGCCAAAAACAGAAGCTATCGCGATAGGTTCAACTCAAGCCCCACCCCCACCCCCACTAGAAACATTTCATCTGAACAAATGCTATTCTATGTCTTTATTTAGACCTTTAGGATGGACAGTAGATAGTGTAAAAATCCACTTCTGTTCCCTTCTACCCAATATTTCAGCGTAATCACCTCCCCTTAACGGGGGTACAACAACCTCCAAAACTGAGAAAAGGAGTTCAGCAATAGTGTGCCGGCATTGAACCCAATGCGTGACCAAAGGTTCATCCATCCTAAGGAGACGAATATTTGAACAATGTTCAATGATGCGGGTTCAATGACCTGGGGGAGGTTCCGGAGGGCGCGGCCACTCCCCCGGACCACCCCGGGCCGAAACCACACCCCCGGGCCTGCCCCAAAACCCCGCGTCCCGCCCCCAAAACGCCGCGCCGATCGGCCCCGCCCCCCGACACGCCCCCCTCGAAAAACCCCAGGACTTACGCGAGTCCCGGGGCTCTGCGCGTGCCGGCAGGCCTATGGAAAATAGGCGCGCCGGCGCGCAAGGCCCTGCTCGCGTAAATCCGGGCGGATTTACGCGAGCTGGGCTTTTAAAATCCGCCCCTATGTGTCTGGTAGTGGCCTACCGGGGTCTGATCGAATTCTCAATAAAGTTTTTGTTGATGTTTTTGGGTTTTTTTTTTTTTTTTTTTTTGTGAAAGTGGCACCTGCCTATAAATTAAGGGATGAGCTAGGGGTGGGTGAGCGAGAGGTGGGAAATACAAACAGTCTAACTTCAGTTAGTCAGCCTGAGTGACTCACTGCTCCCTTGATTAACAAATGTTGGTCCCTATTCAATCCCAATCACACTACCTCAACACCTTTCCATGGTGAGTAACTGAGCTGAACAATTCAACTTTTTTACTTAGGTATACACTGCTCCTAGCTTATTTCTAGCTTCTGGCTACTTTTTGGGTTGTTGGTTTTTTTTTTTTTTGTGTGTTTTTTTTTTTCAATACAAACACTCAGTTCTTTAAAAGTCTGGAGAACACTCAGTTCTGCAGACTTTTAAAAATAAATACACTACCTACTGCTACCTTATTGACTGACTAAAAATGCAAACAGTCTAACTTCTTTATTCACTGCCTACCTACTGCTACCTTATTGACTGACTAAAAATACAAACAGTCTAACTTGTTTATTCACTGCCTACCTACTGCTACCTTATTGACTGACTATTTAAAAATACAAATAGTCTAACTTGTTTATTCACAGCCTGACAATTAAAGGCACAAACACACAAACACACTAAATAATATTCCCAAATAGTTAACTTTGCCCCAATACTTTTAAAAAAGACAATGTCCCAAGTAAAAACTTAATGATTCCTTTCAGCCACCAGCAAGGTGATCCTCTCCTCTCAGTGTTCCTACTGACCGCTCATGATTTTAAACATTTCTATCATATCCCCCCTCAGCCGTCTCTTCTCCAAACTGAAAAGTCCTAACCTCTTTAGTCTTTCCCCATAGGGGAGCTGTTCCATTTCCTTTATCATTTTGGTTGCTCTTCTCTGTACCTTCTCCATTGCAATTATATCTTTTCTGTGATGCAGTGACCAGAATTGTACACAGTATTCAAGGTGCGGTCTCATCACAGAGCGATACAAAGGCATTATGACATTTTCTGTTTTATTCACCATTCCATTTCTAATAATTCCCAACATTCTGCTTGCTTTTTTGACTGCAGCAGCACATTGAACCGATGATTTCAATGTGTTATCCACTATGAAGCCTAGATCTCTTTCTTGGATTGTAGCACCTAATATGGAACCTAACATTGTGTAACTATGGCATGGGTTATTTTTCCCTATATGCATCACCTTGCACTTATCCACTTTAAATTTCATCTGCCATTTTGATGCCCAATTTTCCAGTCTCATAAGGACTTCCTGCAATTTATCACAATCTGCTTGTGATTTAACTACTCTGAACAATTTTGTATCATCTTCAAATTTGATTACCTCACTCATTGTATTTCTTTCCAGATCATTTATAAATATATTAAAAAGTAAGGATCCAATACATATCCCTGATGCACTCCACTGCCCACTTCCTTTATCTGAGAAAATTGTCCATTTAATCCTACTCTTTATTTCCTGTCTTTTAGCTAGTTTGTAATCCATGAAAGAACACCGCCACCTATCCCATGACTTTTTACTTTTCCTAGAAGCCACTCATGAGGAACTTTGTTAAATGCCTTCTGAGAATCCAAATACACTACATCTACCAGTTCACCTTTATCTACATGTTTATTAACTCCTTCAAAAAAGTGAAGCAGATTTGTGAGGCAAGACTTGCCTTGGGTAAAGCCATGCTGACTTTGTTCCATTATACCATGTCTTTCTATATGTTCTGTGATTTTGATATTTAGAACACTTTCCACTATTTTTCCTGGCACTGAAGTCAGGCTAACTGGTCTGTAGTTTCCCGGATCGCCCCTGGAGCCTTTTTTAAATATTGGGGTTACATTAGCCACCCTCCAGCCTTCAGGTGCAAAGGATGATTTTAATGATAGGTTACAAATTTTTACTAATAGGTCTGAAATTTCATTTTTAAGTTCCTTCAGAACCCTGGGTTGTATATCATCTGGTCCAGGTAATTTACTACTCTTCAGTTTGTTAATCAGGCCTACCACATCTTCTAGGTTCACTGTGATTTGGTTCAGTCCATCTGAATCATTACCCGCAAAAACAGCAGACACTGAAAACAAAACACAGGCTGCTTTAGTGTGTGCTTCTACAAAATGAAATTGTTGTGTTTCATGGCTCGCAGGGCTTCTCACCCCTGATGCCAGGCCTCTGCTGCACAGCAGGATGCTGCCATGATCACAGGCTCCTGGCGGTCTCTGCTAGGTGTGTGCGTATCTGATGGCCAACTTTTAAAAGGCAATGATTATCCAATCGCCGCTTCCCCAAGAAATATATATATTCTTTTGATTTTTTATTATTAAATATATGGCCGCATCATCAAGCCTGTCAGCGTGTTCTCTGAAATTTTGACAAGAGAGCCGCCCGGACCTCTAATCATTTGCGGCAGTCTTTTATATGTTTGTTCAATTTTTTTGATTTTTTCAATTTTTCTTATTTTTCTTTTGTCTTTATATTCAATCTTCAGTGTAGTAGCACTTATTGTATTTATAATATGAATTTAAACAAAGCTCAACATACGGCCGAAGTTTCGCAGCACCAGCTGCTTCATCAGGAGCTATAGTACAAGTGCAGGATTCTTATCTTAACATGAGCAATCTTTCTCTGTTGAATCAATACCTGTATTAAAGACAAGTGTATAACTTTTAGCAACTTTAAATATCTCGATAATGAATCACTTATCTGGGGTCGGCACACAGTCAAACCTTCCAACTGGACGAACACCCTCTCACAACATCTTTCAACAAGAAGAACAGAGACCATCTTTGCGTCTTTGTTTGTTGTTGTGAGAGGGTGTTCGTCCAGTTGGAAGGTTTGACTGTGTGCCGACCCCAGATAAGTGATTCATTATCGAGATATTTAAAGTTGCTAAAAGTTATACACTTGTCTTTAATACAGGTATTGATTCAACAGAGAAAGATTGCTCATGTTAAGATAAGAATCCTGCACTTGTACTATAGCTCCTGATGAAGCAGCTGGTGCTGCGAAACTTCGGCCGTATGTTGAGCTTTGTTTAAATTCATATTATAAATACAATAAGTGCTACTACACTGAAGATTGAATATAAAGACAAAAGAAAAATAAGAAAAATTGAAAAAATCAAAAAAATTGAACAAACATATAAACGACTGCCGCAGATGATTAGAGGTCCGGGCGGCTCTCTTGTTAAAATTTCAGAGAACACGCTGACAGGCTTGATGATGCGGCCATATATTTAATAATAAAAAATCAAAAGAATATATATATTTCTTGGGGAAGCGGCAATTATTGTGGCATTTCCTTTTTTTCATTGAGTTTGAATATTTATGGAAATTGTCTTAGTTCTTTTTTGATACAACTTTTAAAAGGCCCATGGCTGGAAAAGTCTGCGGTACCCACTAATGACATCATCAATCCAGGGCCTATTTAAAGGCTCCCCAGAAAGTCTTTCTTCCTCAGCATCAGGTCCTGCTGCTTGTTAGTGCAAGGTGGTTGTGCCTTCCTGCTTCATCTGCCCAGATTGTTTTACCTTATCCTGCCCAGATTGTTCCTACTTCACTTGCCCAGCTTTCTCCTGCCTCATACACCCAACCTGCTCCCACCTTGCCTGACTTGTTCATGTCTTCCTTCACCTGTTTTCTCCTTGGATGGATTCTCGGTTTTAACTCTTGCCTAGACCCTTACTATGCCAGTCTGCTGCCTCCTATAAACCTTTGCCTGGACCTTCACTATACCTTTCTGCTGCATGCCACCAACCTTGCCTAGATCCTTGTGACGCCCTACTGCTACCTGCCTCTGACCTTAGCCTGACCCTGGACTCTGCTTTTCCACCTATCAGAGACCCTTACTTATGTTCTACCAAGTCTGCAATCGAACGGCTCAACCCAAGGGGGTTGAGGGCTGGTATAAGTGCTCAACCGGGTGTCTGTCTCATCTGTTTCACCCACTGGCAGTGAGAACCTGCAGGATTTCTCACTGCAGGCTGCGTCAACATCACCTAAGACTAATGGCATACCACCACAACAGAGATGAGCTTACAAATGCTGATAGAGGAAAGCCTGCAGTGCTATTTTATAATCTGCATCTAGGAAGTGTGAAAGAATATACAGTTGTCTCCTCCAATCTGCTGGAGTCAATGAAATACTGTGTCTCTCCACAGCCATCTAACTCCTGTTGGTACTGTAACACTAATAGAGAGAAAGAGAACTATCAGTGTCTTCTATTATACACTGAAAAAATCAACCACAGCCAAACCTAGAATCCTATTTTTTTCTCTCTTAAGTAAATGTTTTTAAATTATTTATATTTCAATCTAAGATACACAGAGCTTCAGAACAGAACTCCTCTCTCTCTGAAATCCAAGAAAGAAATATTTCAAAAAGGTAACAGACTCAAAGTTTCTTTCAGTTCCAGATTTAAAAGATTAAGTCATTCTCAATCCATGCAGTTGCCAGCTGGGACTTACTGATTGAAAAACTATTTCATCTTGATTGTCTCTGTTCCTTATTTATCCCTTCCCATTCCAGCTCCGCTCTATCTAGCTTAAGCAGAAAAAAAGCTGCAGTTGTGCTTGCTTCACATACTTTAATGTATATGAAAATGAATGGAATTGACATTTTCTTTATTTTTGAAGCCACCACCCATTCATTTAATTTACAATGAAGAAAACATGTTCTTTATCAGTTATTAATTCATTCCAAATAAATGCACATCCATAAGCTCAAATATGACAGGATTTTTTTTAAGTTCAAATATTTTATTAAAATTTCACAAAAGAATAATGTAAAAAGAAGGCGAAAACAACCCACACTGGAATAACAGCATATAAATATGACAGGATTTGAATAAAGCTCCATTGTCTAATATTTACATGTGTCCTATTGTCCTACTGGTATAAGGTTTGATCCCTTTGTAAAAAGGATCCCAAAACTGTTTGGTAACAAATCTGGATCTTGATTCAAAGTTTTTCCTGAGTCTAACTATAATGGCATATTCACCAATCTTTGACATGTTGTGAAAACATGTCAATTTTGTTAGAATATTCAATGTGATAGCCATGAGTATTTCCATTGCCAAAGTGGACCACAATTTTATCTCTGGTAAGGCAAAGTATTGTGGTTGCCATGCTATTCCATTTTTATACATAGAACTAAGGGTCAACAAAGGTGTCAAATCAGAACATATGTTACTAATGTAACTGACCATAAAAAGGGAGCATAACTTTTGAAAGTTGTCACAGATGGATTAAATTAGCCAATAAAAGAAAAGTTTTGCCTACAATTTATTTGTTGACCACTATCTGAGTAAATAATAGTCCCTTGTTCTCAACATGGTAAAATCCATTTCTCAAGAGCTCAATAGGATGTTCCTCTTACATTATTTTATTTTAATATTTTGCACCCATATGATATTATCTGCAAGGTCCTTTGTACAAATATATCAGTATATTTAAATCTCCTACTCACAACACTCCATCTTTATTTCGAGCGAAAATGATCCCATTTTGGACATTCTGGAGACATATATAACCCCTTCTATTATCTATAAGACTAATGTAGATTTTAATATGTAGTAATAGCATTTGTTCTTTTTAATGGCATTCATTCATTCTTTTAGCAGCTAGATTTTCTATTGTATTTGACCTTTCAGTTTCCTGGAATTTTAATCTACATGAGTAACAGATTTATTCTCCTATCAGCAGTTAATTTTAACAGGGTTTCATTTACATCATATATTTTGGACTAGAAAATATATTCTTTTGAGAAACTCCAGCACATTATTACAGGTATAATACAGTATGAGGCCCTTACAGTTCTCAAACATAATACTAAGCTGTTCAAATTATCTTTCTGCCACTTCAATTTTAATAAAAATGGTTTTTGTTCTCTGATTTTGTAAATGTCATATTATATTCATGAATTTCTTCATGAAGTAGGATTGTTCAAGCCCAAGAATCATGAAACCAACTATTTCTTTTAAAAGGCCATGGAGTCAGTCTGTTTCAATGAATAGCTCATATAGTTAGGGGTAATAAGCATATCAAAACTGTGGTGAATGTAAGAGCAAAAAGGTTTTCTTGCTTTTAAAGTATTTAAAATATTTATTGGAAGGTAAGACACTATGGGGCGGATTTTAAAAGGAGCGCGAATAGCCTACTTTTGTTTGCGCTCCAGGCGCAAACAAAAGTACGCTGGATTTTAGTAGATACGCACGGAGCCGCGCATATCTGCTAAAAACCTGGATCGGCGCGCGCAAGGCTATGGATTTTGTATAGCCGGCGCGCGCCGAGCCGCGCAGCCTACCCCCGATGCCTCCAAGGCCGCTCCGAAATCGGAGCGGCCTCGGAGGGAACTTTCCTTTGCCCTCCCCTCACCTTCCCCTCCCTTCCCCTACCTAACCCACCTGCCCGGCCCTGTCTAAACCCCCCCCTTACCTTTGTCGGGGGATTTACGCCTCCCGGAGGGAGGCGTAAATCCCCACGCGCCAGCGGGCCTCTTGCGCGCCGGGCCGCGACCTGGGGGCGGGCACGGAGGGCGTGGCCACACCCACGGACCGCCCCGGGCCATAGCCACGCCCCCATACCCGCCCCCAAAACGCTGCCGACACGCCCCCGAAACGCCGCGACGACCGGGCCCGCCCCCGACACGCCCCCCTCGGAGAACCCCGGGACTTACGTGAGTCCCGGGGCTCTGCGTGCGCCGTTAGGCCTATGTAAAATAGGCTTCCCAGCGCGCAGGGCCCTGCTCGCCTAAATCCGCCCGGTTTTGGGCGGATTTAGGCGAGCAGGGCTCTGAAAATCCGCCCCTTTATATGGAGCTTACATTAATGCTGCTCTATAATACATGGTCAAGAAGCAAAACTTTCTTTTGTGAGTAGGAATTCCATCACCCACAGCTTAAACGTGCCAGTTATTAAAGTAACTAGTTGTTGCAAGTAAATGCCCAAAAATGTATATTTCAGTACCAGATTATAGTAACTATTACTTTTAAAGGAAAAACACACATTTACATAGATTCAATTTTGAGGACAAAACTAAATACTTTACTTCACCTTTTTTTAAATCATTTTGTTGTCATTTAATAGCAAAATATCCTTTTGTAGACATTGACAATCGACCAGTCTCTGCTTCCAAAGAGTAACCACATGCAGTACAGTGAAGACATGCAGAATTAGCTGTGGTAATATATTGCCATACCTAATACACTATGGGGTAGATTTTAAAAGGAGCGCGTGCGGCAGTAGAACTGCACGCGTTCCTGCGCATACAACGGATGTTAGTAATTTTGCGTAGCGTGCACACATCTGCGCGCGCTACTCAAAATACGTGCATATATGGAAGATGAGTTGTGCGCGTAGCTTAATTAGCTGCGCGCGTGTGGTACGAGTGCGGCTTGTGTGTGAAGGTATACTTGTGCGCGCCGGTATTTCTGCGTGTGGCAAAATCGCACGCGCGTGCCCGTGCGCATGCGAACGCGAGGGCGTGACCTCCCGTTCCGCACACAGCACAAAATGGCAGGGCGTGGTAGGCAGCCCAACATCACCACCAGGGACGTCGAACTGCTGGCGTCCCTGGTGGTGAGACGAGAACGGTGGATGTTCCCTGTGCAGGGACGGCGCACTGACTTCCGGCAGCTCCGGCAGTCGTGGAGGAGGCTGCAATGGCAATTTAACGAGCAAGCTTCCCACCCCCGTGGAGTAAGTAGACTGTACAACAGTTGATGTGGTGAATGTGGGAGTGTCAATGTCAGGTTAGGCCTCACCGGAGGAACCAGATTATTGTAGTCTCATATTTATCTGCACTGTAGAAAGTGGGTTCTTTCATGCTGGTACGTAACACTGGTTTGGATTGTGTTGTGTTTTGCCTCATTTGTCAATGCTGATAACATCTGTTATGATTACTGAAGAATATCATGGTCGTCAGTCATTAATGTTGTCACACCCACATCCAAGTATACTATTACTATTCTGACTATCAGAGTACAGTAATGGTTCTCCCTCATTTCTTTCTAATAGATAAAGGACCTGAAGAAGAAATCCCGGTGGCTGCGCCTACATAGGCCGAGGTGGCTGGAGCGGCTGCGGGCACACCGGGCTGGGCCTGGTGGAAGAGACCCCTCCAAGCTACTGGAATGTGGTATCCCCCATCTGAACCACCTTCCCTCCCTCCCTCTCCCACCTTCCCTTCCTCTTCCACCTTCCCTCCCTCCCTCCCTTCCTCACCCAGTACAGTGTATTCAGATGTCTCCTTTTGTTTCACAGATGCTGATGAGGCCATGCCAGGCCCTGCTGCAGGAGAAGGAGCTGCAGCCACTCCAGGGGGGGAGGTGGATTCTCCCCACCCACCCCCCAGGAGGAGACATCACCCGCTGCAGACCCCTCCCCGGGCACAAGGGCGCCATGGGCCTTCCCCTAGCCCCCCCCCCACCCCCGTAGGGCAACCTCCCCGTTTTGGCCGTGGGGTTAGGAACGAGGGGGCACGCAGGGGCCAGCCTTTACTGGCCCAGGGAGGTATTCATGGCCCTCTTGTGCCTCATAAGCCCCCCTCACGGCACCAGCGGGAGGCCCATCCCCAGGGGCACGCTCCCCCGAGGATGAGCCTCTCACATATGGGAAATTCCTGGCCTTCGTGAGGGGGGTCCAAGATGGCATGAGGGCTATGAATGCCTACCAGGAGAGGATGAACCAGACCACGGATCAGATCACCAGGGCTCTACTGCTGCTTGGTGCAGCAGTACAGGTCCTGGGGCATCTGATCCGTCGTTGGTGATCATCCTCTCTGGTCCCTGCCTCCCTAACCTCACGGGAGTTTTGTTTTCTGTAAATAGTTTTGCTCCTTAGACCGCCCCTCCCCATCCTGTTTTTTTTTTTTTTGTATATATATTGTAAATATGGTTGCCTTAAAATAAAATCTTTCTAACGCAAAACGGTGTGGTCATTTCAGGTAAGGGTGGAAGGGGTCCATATATTGTCCGAGTGTTGGAGGGAGGGAAGGAAGGTGGGAGAGGGAGGGCGAGGAAGGGAGAGGGAGGGAAGGGAAGAAGGGAGAGGGGGAAGGAGGGAGGGAAGGTGGGAGAGGAGGGGAGAGGAGGGGAGAGGGAGGGGAAGGGAAGGGAAGGAGGGAGAGGGGGAAGGAGGGAGGGAAGGTGGGAGAGGAAGGGAGAGGGAGGGAAGGGAAGGAGGGAGAGGGAGAAGGAGGGAGGGAAGGTGGGGAGAGGAAGGGAGAGGGAGGGAAGGGAAGGAGGGAGAGGGGGAAGGAGGGAGGGGAAGAGGGGAGAGGAAGGGAGAGGGGAAGGAGGGAGGGAGAGGGGGGGAAGGAGGGTAGGAAGGTGGGAGAGGAAGGGAGAGGGGGAAGGAGGGAGGGAAGGTGGGAGAGGAAGGGAGAGGGGGGAATGGAAGGAGGGAAGGAAGGTGGGAGAGGAAGGGAGAGGGAGGGAGGGGAAGGAGGGAGGGAAGGTGGGAGAGGAAGGGAGAGGGGGGAAGGAGGGAGGAAAGGTGGGAAAGGAAAGGAGAGGGGGAAGGAGGGAGGGAAGGTGGGAGAGGAAGGGAGAGGGGGAAGGTGGGAGAGGAAGGGAGAGGGAGGGAAGGTGGGTGAGGGAGGGAAGGAAGGTGGGAAAGGAGGGAAGGAAGGTGGGAAAGGAGGGAAGGAAGAGTGTATGGATGAGGCAATGTTGAAGTGAAAGGGCTAGGATCCAGTCCCAGCAGAGCAGCCCACCGAACAGCTTGGAGAACCATCTCATAGTCTGTAGAGGATATGTGCGCACCACATCGGCTTTAGTAAAGTCTATGGGCCACGATTGAGTTGGCCTTCTCTGTAGGCTGCAGTGCTCCCAAGTCTCTGCACATACTACTCGATTGCTGCGATGGCAGATCTAGAGGAAAAATGTAGGTAAGGTCACTTTACTGCAGCGTTGGAAGGGGTCATCAGTTTTTATTCGGGGTTACTTCTGTATACTGTCTGATAACTGGTCACCAGTGTTTGATATGAAGGGGGACCTTCGCTGTTTAACATGTGTAGTCGGCTTCTCAACAGCCTCTCTGAGGTGCAATACACAGGCTTTGTAGCTGTCACACAAAGGGCTAGTTCATTACCCGTAATTACCTGTTGGGAGGTGCAACAGCACGCACATGTGGCATATATTGGTTAATGGCTGCACGCCCAGCTCTTTCATAGGCAATTACTCCCAACTCGATTGAGGTACATAGGCGGCACGCACATCTTAATTAAAATCGAGAGGCAGCGTGCACATCTTCATTAAAATAGATAGGCGGCGCACACAAGTCACCCAGCGTGCACATGTTCCACATCAATTTTAATTATTGGCGCACGTACTTGGTATTCGCGCTGATGGGATCAGCTGTGCGCGTAGGTTACACCCCACTGGGGAGGGCCACGTGCAAATTGAGATCACTTTAAAAAGATGGGCAGTCCACTCACTGGCCATCTTCACCATGGCTCAAGCACGTCCTGTTCTCCTCAGGAAGCCGAACTTCATGCCAGCTGAGGTTGACATGCTGGTGGAGCATGTTATACGGCACCGGGATCTGCTGTATGGTCCACAGTCTCGTACGGTGGGTGCATACAGGAAGGAGCAGATCTGGAGGAGGATCAGGCATGCTGTGAACTCCGTGTTCCATCACAATCGCAGTATTGGGGAACTAATGCATAAGTGGAGGGACATGAGGAGACTGGTGAAGCGCAAGCAGGCCAGGCGACTTGCAGAGGGAGAACGGATCCTCATAACCTTCTCAGCCTCTGAGCAGCTGATACTGGGTACCATCTCAGAGGCAGCTGTGGGTGGCATAGGCCAGCTGGACACCATGCGCCGTGTAGGGCAGCAAGGTAAGCAGAACTACACCTTGGTCAATCCCCCTGTTATCCTATGCATGTACTTACTCACAGTATAACTGCATATGTCTTCATGTACCTATAACTACTGATTACTGTTAACCTGTATAGCCAACACTGTGGCCATTTCAGGTACAGGATTGCAGCCAGGGCTGCTGTACAGATGTATGTACCAAGCCAGCACAGAGCAATGCAGAGCTCCACTTTTGGTAGTACACTAGCAGGTCAGTGTGCACTGCTCTGGTCGGTGTGTATGATGATGCAGTATATAAGTGGTCATCCAGCAGGCAGTATAGTGTACAGACTGTCTTACAATATTAGTGCATGTTAGTTCTTATGGGCAATGTAGACTGTCTGAGTATCAGCTGGTGCACATGGGTAAGAAGGCACACAATGCTGGTTTTCAACAATAGTCTGCAATGGGAGGGTGCATTTCTATGGGAATTGATGTGAGGCATATGATCAATGTCACCTGCTCAGTATTGTAGGTTCAACATTGCAAAGGGGGCCTCTCACTCTTCCCCCCCCCCCTCCATTCCCCATGTCCTCCCTTCAGCCCCTTCCTACCCATCCCCAATTGTTTCCCTTTCAACTTCCTGTACCAGACATGCCAACTTCACAGGTTCCATAGCATATTGCACAGGTCATGTGCCTATGGAATGCATAAACAGTGGGGCTCGATTAGGTAGAGGGTTAAAGTGCAGTTCCTACGACAGGGCTCTCTGTTCTAGGTCTGGCTGGAAAGTTACCACATTCCATGCAGCACACTGACAACCCGCTGTGTCCAGAAGGGGTTGTAGGGCAGGTGCTACATGGTGTGGTTGACAGCCACACTATGCCACACATGATACCCCAGGGGTGTCATGACAAGTCCTATGTGACTACCACTGGAGTATTAGTCAGGCCTGCAACTGTAGCATGTATCACATATGGAGCGAGATACATCACACCCCTATTGTCAGTGTGCTAATTCCCATATGCTTTTAAATTTAGGGGAGCCAAATGATGAGCAACACGGACCTGCATCTAGACAACCCCAACGGCTGTACCGGCATCTGCGGGTGGTCCCTGACTCATCGGAAGAGGAGGAGGGGGAAGCCCATGAACACATGGAACAGCCTGTGGAGGAGGAGCAGCAGCAGCAGGGAGAGGAGCCGGAGGACCCACTCGCTGAAATGGAGCCTGATCGGCAGCAGGACAGCAGTGCGTCCGACCAGCCCGAGCCCGAGCCCGACCCCGAGCCCGACCCGTATACCAGGCAGGCAGAGAGATTATTACAGCAGGGCGCCGGCCTCTTGGACGCCATCTCTGGCCTGTCTGAAGTGGTGCAGTGGGAAGCCAGTTCCCTCCGTCGTACTGTCAGGGAGGGGTGTGAGGGGATTGAGGGGCGCCTCCAAGACCTTTGCCGGGCTACTGAGCTGCAGATGGAGGTTTGGAGGGAGATGCTGCAGCGGATGCCTCCTGTGCAGCCGCAGCCACCAGTGGCTCCATGGCCTTTCATGGGGCCCTGGGTGCATTACCCTCCACCTCATGGGCCTCCATACCCATGGATGCCACCTGCCCGTGCAGAGGCGCCTGGTGTGGTACTGCCACCTGCGCCACCTGCGCCACCTGCTCCTCAGCCTGTTCCAGGCTATCCGTGGATGGCACCCCCACCCCCGCCTGCACCTCCTGTTCCACCACCTCCTCTTCCACCACCAGCACCAGAACAGCTGTTGCCCCTGGCTATTCCTTCCTGTAGCCATGCCCCGGATGTGCCCCAGGCACCTCTGCCCTCTGAGGGTAGTGTAAGCAGTGGGAGGAGTCCCCTGCGCCGGAGTGCCCGGGTGGGCCAGTCTAAGCTTCCTGATGGTCATAGGAGAGGATGGCCGAGGAAGTGAACTGTGACAAGTTTTCAGTTGTTCCTTTTTACTTTTATTTAATTATCATGTTTTTCACACTTGTAAATAAATGCACATTTATCACCTATGGAAATGGCTTTCTATGAGACTGTTCCTTTCTCGTATCGCCCGCCTTTGGCTCAACCGATGTATTTCCTCCAATTCCTCCATGGACAGCTGTATGTCCTCATCCTCCTCATTCTCTTCAGGGGCCTCCTCTGTTACAGGGATGGGTCTGTTAAGTGCCAGATTATGTAGAATACAGCAGGCTAGGAATACCTCACACACATTAGAGGGGGAGTACAAGAGACATCCACCGGATCTGTCCAGACAGCGGAAGTGTGATTTCAGGATGCCAAATGTTCTCTCGATGACAGCCCTGGTCCTATGGTGTGCCCTGTTGTAACGAGTCTCAGCTGCAGTGTTGGGGCAGGCCATGGGAATCATGAACCAGGATTTGAAGGGATAGCCTCTGTCACCTGTAGCATAAGAGAAAACCAGAAGGTTATATTACGTCTGTGCATCACTGGGGTACAGCTCACAGGGCTTACAAACCGAATGCCTACTGTGGCACCCTATATCTAGTGATTGTACTAAGATAGGTGGGTGCTGTTGTTGGTTGCTGTACTACCTAGGAGCCAGCCCCCAGTGATGTGTCACAGCTGGAACTCTTCATAGATCCTGGATTGGGTGAGAATGTAGGCGTCGTGGGTGGATCCAGGAAAGCAAGCCACCACATTCGTGATGAGGCCCTTGGCGTTGCACACCACCTGCATGTTTAGTGAGTGGAATCCCTTACGATTGCGGTAGATGGCCTCATCTCTTCCTGGTGCCCTTAGGGGCACGTGGGTGCAATCAATAGCTCCCAAGACCGAGGGGAAGCGTGCTATTTGGTAGAAGTCTCTCATGGTTTCATGCTATTCCTCTCTTCCGATGGGGACGGAGATAAAGTGGTGTGTGTGTTACAGCAGGGCAGCCAGGGCCTGCTCCAGACACCTTGAGGTGGCACCCTGGGTGATTCCAGACATCAGGCCAAGCGGTGTTTGGAAGGTGCCGATAGCCAGAAATGCAAGGAAGGTAGTCACCTTGATGTGTACAGGCAAAGCATGGCCCCTTTGCGTGCGGGGTTGCAGGTCACCCTCTAACATTCGGCAGAGGGACAGTATGGTCTCCTTATCAAATCTGTAATGGGTCATTACTTCCTCCTCAGACAGATCGAGAAATTGGGTGCGAGTCCTGTAGACTCTGTGTAACGGGTACCGCCTCCGTCTCAGCTGCCTTCTCCTCCTCCTCCTCTCTTTCCCTTCTGAGCCTTAGGGATTGCAGGAGCCATATTGCTGCTGTGAACATGTGTAGACAGGGAAGTACCCATGAATGGCTGTCTTTAGACGCTCCTGAGGCTCTCTCTCCTACGGTCATATGCACATTAACGTGGCCTATGGAAAACGGTTCTACTGTCTCAGTTTACACCGCTTACTCCCCCACGGCCTCTCCTTTCCACCTTCTGGCCTTATGCCAGATGTCTGGCACTTTAGAGATGTCAGACATCAGCCGCAGAGCCTTCACTCATACCTTGCGCACACAAAAAGCAGAAGTAAATATATGCGCATGAACTAGGAAGCGTGCTCTGGTGGAGTTATGCGTGTCGCTTATAAAATACGTTTTACGCGCGTATGTTCGGTCTCCGCCCAGACACGCCCCCGGCACGCCCCCGGCATGCCCCGGCATGCCCCTTTTTTATTTGCGTAATGTTGCGCGCGCAGGGCCACTTACGCGCACAAATACCGCTATGCAAAATTCGGGTTGTGCTGCCACTTCCGTTTATGCGCGTAAGTGCCCGTTTTTGCGCGCGTACAGCTTTGAAAATCTACCCATATGTTAATATCCCAGAAATGCTTAGAGTAGGCTATTGACCTGTGTTTTATTAATGGTAATTAGAATAGGAGATACTGTTGTTCCTTATAAAGAAATCCAAATTGTTACTTCAAATTAGTAGGATAACCAAACTAATCCTATTATTTAACATTTTCAGAAGTGTAATTCTGATTTACCCTAAGGCACAGGCCATAAGATCAATGGTAAATTATCAGCATCACTCCTTACATGAGAACCCTACCACTTAGATTGCCAGAACTAATTGTAAAGGTAATTTAAAAATCCAGATTTGTGCTCATTCCTTAATGGGAAATGGAACCTAAAGAATTCATGTAAAGTTCCATGTAAAGACTCTTCTCACTGCATTGTGTTCTATGTAAACCGATGTGATGTTCCCAACAAATGTTGTTCTATAAAAACATTAAATAAACAAATAAATAAATAAATAACTGATGTAAATGGTATTTTATTTGACAAAGCTCTGCAACATCTCTGGTGGGCTGTAAAATTAAGAGAACAAAATGCATTAAAAAAATAAAAAGATAAAACCTATATAAGGGCAAAATTGTTAAACTTATTTTGAATTTGAGTTTACTAGATTTAAAGGAAAAGTACTTTTCACTTACAGAACAATTGAATCTGTATTAGTAAAATGTATTCAATCAAATCACAACCAATTCCATGTCTTAAGAAATTATGGCTTTAAATTTACAAGGAGTCATTTTTTATTAATATCTTTGATATAAATAAATAATGATCACAGGCAAAATCTATTTAAAAATTATATATTTTGCTTTCATAGAAAATGTTTCAAAATCTTTCTGACAACCAGTGTTAAAAATATTAACATAAAGTATAAAATCAAAATAAAATATCCAGTAAAGACTAGGGATTAAGCAGAAGATCAGAGACATAACGTTAAGCAACAAAATTAGATACTGCAATATGAGAGAACTAATTTGCTAATTTTTAAGGCATTTCTGCCATGTACTGGTAAAGTACCTTGTTACAAAATAAGGAAATTGGAAACCTATTATGATAGCTGTGACATTGTTTGCACTGCAGAGATTTGGAATTACCTTCTGCAGTCCACAGCATTGCCTTCTGCAGCCCATCTAATCTTCCTTAGTGATCTCTCAGTCAAACACTAGCCAGACTTGATCATGCATATCTTCAATGATTTAATGACCCAGATGTTTCAAGCACATTTTCTTGGGATATCTGGCCTATAGTTTCCTGATAAACAGAGTAACCAAAATGCTTTATAAAATGGAAGATAAGGTCAGCAATAGTATACAGGTCACATAGCAGAAGAACACATTGTCAATTTTTGACCTTGGCTTGTTTTGTCACATTTGGTAAATTGTGAGAGTTCCCGCCTAAGTGTAAACTAGAGTTTTAGAAGTGCACATCCATTAGGAGCAAAAAATGAATCTTGAAGAAAAGTTCAACAAATAACTTGAAGGTGCTAATGAGTGTGAAGATCTTCATTTACTATAGCACAGACAATCCACACCTAAATAGGGGAGGTGAGCTAGTGACAAAAAGAACCACAACTGTGAAGAATATTTTTAGTAAAACATATTACTCCTAAATAAGGAAACCTAGACATTAGCAGCTGCAGTTCACTTTATTGAGCTTTGCAGGGTAGTTTTTTTTAATTTGAGGTTTATTACATCTTGTTTAATAATTGTTCTCTGTAGAAGGGGCAGTTGTTTTAATTAGTTGTTACAGCCAAACCCGTAAGCCAAATCAATTATGCAGTGCTGAGAAAAAGTTTGTTTACTCCAAGTATAAAAATGAGGTTTACCAGTTTTTACCATGATACCCCTATTAAATTGAAACCAGTCTTTTGTTATTTGACCCCTATCTGGGTTCACTATAAAGGTTTCATTCAATAAAATGTAGAACTTTACAGTAGGAGGAAGTTTAGGGAAAGTTCACGAGGTGTGAGCTAAAGGAGTGATGGATAAGAAGTTCCTTCCCCCAAAGGAGATGGGATTGGTATGGAAAATAAAAGTGCTTTCCAGAAGGCAATGGGGTGAGCTCTTTGAATTTTGAGAAGATTCTTGTGAGAGCAAGACATCTGGTGTCAAGCTCAGAGAAGATATACCCAGTGTGTTGCCTATCCTTGGTTCTTCACTGGTCTGCTAAAGAAACTGCTTAAATTTCTCTGGCACTGTGCACAGATCATCTGGAGGGATCTGTCTCTTAGTCCATAGGGCATCCTGGCTCTGGAAACGTCTGTTGCCAGTGTGGGAAAGGATAAAGCGGAGAGGTTTCCCTGTCTGTCTTTGGGATCTGAGAAAGGAAAAGGTCCTGAGGTTGATTGTTTGAGAATTTAGCTAAATGGTGAATCAAGCTGCATGAGAAAAGACATGAGTAACCACTGTAAGTTTCTGTGAATTGACTAAAAATCTGTATCTACTGTTTTTGTGAGTTGTACTACATAGTAACATAGTAAATGATGGCAGATAAAGACTCCAGCTCATCCGGTCTGCCCAGCAAGTTGCTTTTGGTTATAACTGCCTCTCTGTGCAGTTTATTCCCTTGCCTACAGTTAAGGGTAGTAACTGCCACTCTGTGCAGGTTACCCCCAAGCAAAAGTGTTACTCCTAAAGTAAATATAGTTTATCCCATTTTTTTCATTTCCATCCTGTAGCCTGTATGTATCCACAATTCTTATTCCATGACCTTTCAAATTCCATTATCATTCTCATCTTCACCACCTCTACTGGGAGGGCATTCCAGGCATCTAGCACCCTCTCCATGGAGAAATATTTTCTGATTTTGGTTCTCAGTTGACCCCCCTTGGTGTTTCATGTTGTGACTCCTAATTTTACAGTTTTTGTTTGTTTTTTTTCGAAAATTTGATGTCTGTTCATCTTTAAAGCTTTTCACGTATCTAAAGGTCGGTATCATATCTCCTCTGCACCTCCTCTCCACCGGGGTACATATATTTAGATACTTCTACCTCTCCTCACAGGTCATCCAATACAAACCCTGAACCATTGTGGTTGTCATTCTCAATACGCTTCCATCCTGTTTCTATCCTTTTGGAGATATGAGTATCCCCTTTTTTGGAAGATTGCTACTCCTGAGAGCACACGACTCATTTATCTTTTCTGGGGCTGCTCCGGCTAGGATGTTACATCCCATGCTGATTCTCAATCCCGGGGGTATTATCACTTATTTTTCCCTGATGATTATTCTTCTCTATATGCAACAGCATTAGAGATGTGAATCGGAACTGGAATCTGATCGGTTCCGGTTCCGATCCAAATCTTAAAATTTGTATCGCCCAGCCCGATTTGAGTTTTGATTATCGGCTGCGCCCGATCCGACAATCAAAAAACCGTCCCCCACCCTCCCGAACCCCCCAAAAAAGGTTTTAAAATTACCTGGTGGTCCAGCGGGAGTACGGGGAGCGATCTTCCGCTCTCAGGCCATCGGCTGCATTAATAAAAATGTTGCCGATGGCCCTTTGCCCTTACCATGTGACGGGGCAAAGGTAGCGCCGGCACCATTTTGAATACTGGCAATACAGCCTGAGTGCAGGAGATCACTCCCGGACCCCCGCTGGACCCCCAGAGACTTTTGGCCAGCTTGGGGGGGGCCTCCTGACCCCCACAAGACTTGCCAAAAGTCCAGCGGGGGTCCTTGAGCGACCTCCTGCATGCGGGCCGTATTGCCAGTATTCAAAATGGCGCCCACGCTACCTTTTCCCTCACTATCTCACAGGGGCCGAACTTCGGCCCCTGTGACATAGTGAGGGAAAAGGTAGCGTGGGCGCCATTTTGAATACTGGCAATATGGCCCGCATGCAAGAGGTCGCTCAAGGACCCCCGCTGGACTTTTGGCAAGTCTTGTGGGGGTCAGGAGGCCCCCCCAAGCTGGCCAAAAGTCCCTGGGGGTCCAGAGCCGGCCATCCAGTGTGTTACGCCTATCAGTCAGAAAATAGTGGAACCACAGTTCAGACCGCTTACCTTGAGGAGTGGAGGGCTGGACTCTGAAGAAGACGTGTGCACTGGTAGATAGTCCGAGTCGGGACAGGCTGCAGACCGCGTAATCCAGGAGAAGGTCCAAGGTCAGGGCAGGCAGAATCAATCAGGAACCAACAGCAAGTAATCCGAATAGGCAGGCAGCAGGCAGAGTAATCCAGGAGACGGTCCAAGGTCAGGGCAGGCAGAATCAATCAGGAAACAACAGCAAGTAATCCGAATAGGCAGGCGGCAGGCAGAGTAATCCAGGAGACGGTCCAAGGTCAGGGCAGGCAGAATCAATCAGGAACCAACAGCAAGTAATCCGAATAGGCAGGCGGCAGGCAGAGGAATCAATCCAGACCGGGTCAGAGTCAGCGAGACAGCAAGCAAACACACAGCGATAGCTCCCAAGAACAATCGTGGCCGAAGCAATGTGCAGGAGAACTGCTCCTCTTTAAATAGCCCTTTTTCCCGCGCAAAAGTGGCCTCATCGGCGTCTGACGTCAGGGGGCGTGGCTTGGGCCTGATCGCGCGGGACTTCCCTCTCCTTCGCGCGCAGAAGCCGGCGTTTCTCACGAGGAGAAAAACACCCTGAGCCCTGCAGACCCGCGCAGTCGTACCGCTGAGGCGCGCCATTACTCCCCGGATCCTGAACGGCCTCTCTCGCGTGTCTTGCCGCCGCGAGCCCCGATCGAGGTAACAGTACCCCCTCCGCAAGACCCCCTCCTCCGCCCCTGGGGACCAGGTTTAGAGGGAAAGCGACGATGAAAGGCACGAAGTAACCGAGGCGCCCGGAGATTACCGGAGGGCTCCCACGTATTCTCCTCAGGGCCACAATGTTTCCAGGAAATGA
The DNA here is from genome assembly GCF_901001135.1 of Rhinatrema bivittatum. Classification (NCBI taxonomy): domain Eukaryota; kingdom Metazoa; phylum Chordata; class Amphibia; order Gymnophiona; family Rhinatrematidae; genus Rhinatrema; species Rhinatrema bivittatum. The sequence continues at coordinate 153,801,674 of NC_042619.1, forward strand.
GATATTGGAGCCGCCCCCTGACACGTCTGGAATCCAGTATGGCTTGGACTTCGTACTGATCGTCCTCTGGTAGAACGGGAACAGCGGCCCGCCGCGGGCGGTGGGGCCAGGTCAGAATGGCAGGTTTCAAAAGAGAGATATGGAAGGCGTTATGAATTCGCAAGGAGGGGGGCAAACATAGGCTATAGGTGACCGGGGTGAGTTGTCGTCGGATGGCGAAGGGTCCAATGAAACGAGGAGCAAACTTAGCAGAGGGTAAGCGTAAGCGAAGGTGACGAGTACTCAACCATACGAGATCCCCGCAACGAAGATCAGGAGCCGGAGTCCGCTGCTTATCAGCTTGACGCTTCATCGCTGCGGCGTTCTTGGTCAATAGGGCATGAGTCTCAGCCCACAAACGGGACATGGAGGCAATGGCGGCATTGACCGCCGGACAATTGGAGGAGGTGCTAACAGGCAAGGGAAAGTTCGGATGCCTACCATACACCAAAAAGAACGGAGAACTGCCTGTGGCCTGATGGACAAGGTTGTTATGAGAGATCTCGGCCCAGACTAACAGGGAAGCCCAATCATCCTGACGTTGATTTACGTAGGCACGAAGAAACGTCTTTACTGCTTGATTAGTCCTCTCCGTAAGGCCGTTGGACTGTGGATGATAGGCCGAGGAAAATGCAAGTTTCACCCGTAGAAGTTTACAGAGATTAGTCCAAAACTGTGCCGTGAACTGGACACCTCTGTCGGAAACAATACTCAGAGGAAGGCCATGAAGGCGAAAAACATGGAGTAAAAAGAGGCGAGCCAGTTCAGGAGCGGAGGGCAACCCAGGAAGAGGAATGAAGTGCGCCATCCGGGAAAAACGGTCCACCACCACCCAGATGACCGTATTACCAGCTGAGGACGGGAGATCAGTGATAAAGTCAGTGGCAATATGGGTCCAAGGAGTCCGAGGAGGAGGGAGTGGATGCAATAAGCCGAGAGGTCTCCGGCGGGGAGTCTTCTGCGCCGCACATACCGGACAGGAGTCCACAAAATTCTTAACGTCCTTCCCCCAGTTGGGCCACCAATAATGTCTAGAGAGGAGTTCCTTGGTACGAGCAACCCCAGGATGGCCCGCCAGGTGCGCAGAGTGGGACCACCGAAGAACCTTTAAGCGCAACCGCTGGGGAACCACGGTTTTCCCTATGGGTACCGTGAATGTGGCAGCCAACTGGATTTGAGCTGGGTCGATAAGGTAGCGAGGAGGATCCGGAGTATCCAGAGAGTCAAAGCTCCGGGAAAGGGCGTCCGCACGAACATTCTTCTGTGCAGGACGGAAACGGACAAAAAAATGAAACCTGCTAAAAAAAAGTGCCCACCGGGCTTGTCGTGGGTTTAAACGCTGGGCAGTAGCCAAATATTCAAGATTTTTGTGGTCCGTATAGACCGTAACCACATGACGAGCCCCTTCTAAAAGGTGTCGCCACTCTTCAAAGGCCAGTTTTATGGCCAATAGTTCTCGGTCACCAATGGTATAATTTTGTTCTGCAGGCGTAAATTTTTTTGAAAAGAAGGCACATGTCACCCACTGCTCCTCCGCGGATCTTTGGAGAAGAACTGCCCCAACTCCAACTGCCGAGGCGTCTACCTCTAGGGTAAAAGGTCGTGCCGGGTCCGGTCGTCGGAGACATAAATTGGTGGTGAATTCTTTCTTCAAACGATGAAAGGCCAACACCGCTTCTTCAGGCCAAGAGAGCGTAGAAGCTCCCTTCTTAGTCAGCGCTGTGAGAGGTGCCACTAAAAAGGAGAAATGGGGAATAAATTGCCGGTAGTAGTTGGAAAAGCCCCAAAACCTTTGTAAGGCCTTCAACCCCACCGGTTGAGGCCAGCTGAGAATAGCCTTAAGTTTGTCAGGGTCCATAGACAATCCCCGGTTGGAGACAATGTAACCGAGGAAGGGCAACTGTTGCTGATGGAAGACACACTTCTCTAATTTGGCGAACAATTTATGATCCCGAAGACGTTGCAGGACTTGTCGGACATGAAGCACATGTTGAGGTAGTGATTGAGAGAAGATCAAAATATCATCCAGATATACAATTACATGCGAATAAAGAATGTCACGAAAGATGTCATTGATCATGTCTTGAAATACCGCGGGGGCATTGCAAAGACCGAAGGGCATTACGCGATACTCATAATGACCATCATGGGTATTGAATGCGGTCTTCCATTCATCCCCCTCCCGAATTCTTATCAAATTATAGGCCCCCCGTAAGTCCAACTTGGTAAAGATTTGTGCCCCTTTAATCCGGTCGAATAACTCCGAAATGAGGGGAATAGGATATTTGTTTTTCCTGGTGATAGTATTAAGGCCACGGTAGTCAATACAAGGTCTTAAAGACCCATCTTTTTTCTTAACAAAAAAAAAACCCGGCTCCAGCCGGGGAGGTGGAAGGTCTGATAAACCCGTTCTTCAAATTCTCAGCAATATACTGACGTAAAGCCAATGATTCAGGTTCAGATAGGGAATAAATGCGTCCCTTAGGTGGGGTCTGTCCGGGTAGAAGTTCAATGGCGCAATCATACTGGCGGTGAGGCGGTAAGGATTCAGCGTATTGTTTGTTGAAGACGTCCTGAAAATCCTTATAAGGAAGTGGAATTCCAGTAACAAGTTGCGTGGATTGCAGGGAAATCCTAGGAAAAGTCTTAAGACAGTGTTGAAAACAGAATGGGCTCCATTTTGCAAGCTGTAGCGAAGCCCAATTTATGTGAGGCTGATGAATACGTAACCATGGTAATCCCAGTATTATCTGATTCACAGAGGAAGGAAGTACAAATAGTTGGATGCTTTCTTGGTGAAGTAGACCGGTGTGGAGCAACAAGGGTTTGGTAATATGGGTGATATGCATACCCACCGCTTGCCCTGTGACTGAAGTTACCGACAGGGGAGTAGTTAATGGTTCCACCGGAATCTGATATTTCTGCACCAGAAGTTCCTGAATGAAGTTACCCGTCGCCCCTGAGTCTATGAAAGCCTGAAGGTGCACTACCTCGCGGTTCAAGCAAATGGTTGTGGGTAATAGCAGTTGTGGAGAGGGAATGGTGGAACCCAGGGAGGCCTCTCCTACCCGACCTAGGTCCGGGAGTTTCCCGGTTTGTTAGGGCATTGGTTGAGGAAGTGCCCAGCTCCTGCACAATATAGACAGAGGTTCCTTACTCTTCTCCTATTTCGTTCCTCAGGAGTCAGACGAAATCTATCAATCTGCATCGGTTCTTCTGAATCTCCCAATGCCTGGCCAGATTGTGGGACGACCATCGGCTGCTGAAAAGTAGGAGCCAAACGAAAATTTCTCCGAGTGGCAGCTCGCTCTCGTGTCCTCTCCTGACAGCGTAGGTCCAATCGGATGGCTAGTCGAATTAAACCCTCCAGAGTCTCTGGAGGATCTCTACCAGCCAATTGATCTTTGATATTCTCCGCAAGACCCAGACGGAAGATGGCCGTAAGACTCTCCTCGCCCCAAGCAAGTTCAGCTGCCAAGGTGCGAAATTGAATGGCGTATTCCCCAACGGTTCGTGAGCCCTGCCTTATTTGAAGTAGCTCATTCGCCGCGGAAGATGAACGTCCGGGCTCATCAAAGATCAGACGAAATTCTTTAAGAAATCGATCCAGAGAGTTGAGGATAGGATCATCTCGTTCCCATAAGGGAGAAGCCCAAGCTAATGCCGGACCTTCTAACAAAGACAGGAGAAAAGTAGTCTTCGTCTTATCGTTGCGGAACGATGCTGGTTGTAACGAGAAATGCATTCTGCACTGATTGATAAACCCGCGACATAGGGCTGCAGTTCCATTGAAGCGAGGCGGGGGTGGTACCCTGACAGGGGCTGGGGGAATTGCCGCACTGGGTACGAATCCAGTAGGCAGGTGGGCTAAAGCATCCATTTGTGCGACCAATCGATCTAGGACCCCTGTAACTTGATCCAAAACCCCCTGCTGTTGTTGGATTTTATTAGCCATTCCAGGAATGGCTTGTAAAGCGGTCAGATCCACTGGTTCCATGGCTTCGGCCAACTGTTACGCCTATCAGTCAGAAAATAGTGGAACCACAGTTCAGACCGCTTACCTTAAGGAGTGGAGGGCTGGACTCTGAAGAAGACGTGTGCACTGGTAGATAGTCCGAGTCGGGACAGGCTGCAGACCGCGTAATCCAGGAGACGGTCCAAGGTCAGGGCAGGCAGAATCAATCAGGAACCAACAGCAAGTAATCCGAATAGGCAGGCAGCAGGCAGAGTAATCCAGGAGACGGTCCAAGGTCAGGGCAGGCAGAATCAATCAGGAACCAACAGCAAGTAATCCGAATAGGCAGGCAGCAGGCAGAGTAATCCAGGAGACGGTCCAAGGTCAGGGCAGGCAGAATCAATCAGGAACCAACAGCAAGTAATCCGAATAGGCAGGCGACAGGCAGAGTAATCCAGGAGACGGTCCAAGGTCAGGGCAGGCAGAATCAATCAGGAACCAACAGCAAGTAATCCGAATAGGCAGGCGGCAGGCAGAGGAATCAATCCAGACCGGGTCAGAGGCAGCGAGACAGCAAGCAAACACACAGCGATAGCTCCCAAGAACAATTGTGGCCGAAGCAATGTGCAGGAGAACTGCTCCTCTTTAAATAGCCCTTTTTCCCGCGCAAAAGTGGCCTCATCGGCGTCTGACGTCAGGGGGCGTGGCTTGGGCCTGATCGCGCGGGACTTCCCTCTCCTTCGCGCGCAGAAGCCGGCGTTTCTCACGAGGAGAAAAACACCCTGAGCCCTGCAGACCCGCGCAGTCGTACCGCTGAGGCGCGCCATTACTCCCCGGATCCTGAACGGCCTCTCTCGCGCGTCTTGCCGCCGCGAGCCCCGATCGAGGTAACACAGTGCTCCTACCATGTGACGACCCTGTCACATGGTAAGGGCAAAGGGCCATTGGCGCCATTTTTATTAGTGGCAGCCGATGACCCGAGAGCAGGAGATCGCTCCCCGCGCCCCCGCTGGACCATCAGGTAATTTTAAAAGGTTTTGGGGTGGGTCGGGAGGGTGGGGGAGGCTAAGGGGGTTATTTTAAAGGGTCAAGTGGGGTTTTTTTATCGGGCCATCGGCGCCATTTATATTAGTGGCAGCCAAAATGGCGCTGATGGCCTGAGAGCGGGAGATCGTGCCGGGACCCCCCACTGGACCACCAGGTAATTTAAAACATTTTGGGGGAGTTCGGGAGGGTGGGGGATTTGTTTTAAAGGGGCGGGGTGGGTTTAGGGGTTGTTTTTGTGTGCCGGTTTTCCCGCCCTCCACCCCCCTTCCCTCCTCCCCCTATTTACGATTTTTCATGATAAATCGGGGAAATTTATATTGTATCGCGACTCTAACGATTTTTGACAATTTAAAAAATATCTGACCATTTTTTTAAATGGTCAAAAAACGATTCACATCCCTAAACAGCATTCCTTTGGCTTTAGCTACTGCCTTGCCAGATTTATTTGATGCTTTCTGAATGCCAGACTAGGGATGTGCAGAAGGAAAAAAATTGTTTCCATTCGGTTTAGTTTTGCAGGGACCCAAATTCATTGCATTAGTTTCATAGGGGAGAAAACCAATTAGTTGATTAGTTTTATTCATTGTCCGTTTTCCCATTAAAGTCAATGGGGGAAGTATTTGCAGCCTATTTTTGGCTGCAGAATTGGTTTTTTTTTTATCAATTATGATGAAACTTCTGGGGAGCAATCATCAGAATGAGAAAAGAGCTCCAAGGTACTTAGACTGTGGCAAAGTGGCACCAAAGTGGCATGAATAGCCTAAGGCACTTTAAAGGGGCAAATGGGTACCAGGAGTGGCAAGAGTGCTTTAACAGAGATGCAAAGCAGCAGCGAGAGTGTTAAAAACACACCACAGCTTCAAAAGAGAGCACTAATAACAGATGCATGAACCCTCGAAGGCAGCATGACAGGCAAAGTGGCAAGACAAATGGCATCAACATCCTACAGCACAATGAAGAGGGAGCATAGCAAGCAGTAAGACTAGCACCAACACACTGAGGACACATAGAAACATAGAAATGTGGTAGAAGAAGATCAAACGGCCCATCCAGTCTGCCCAGCAAGCCTTCGCACCTGTTTTTTTCTCCTCTCTCATACTTATCTGTTATTCTTGACCCTTAGTAACCTTTTGGTTCTGTATCCCTTCCACTAGGGATGTGCAGACCAAAAGTTTAAGTTCATAAGTCCATAAGTCGAAAGGGGGTCCCATTTGCGGTCAATATGGACATATGGAGAATTCCATAAGTTGAGTTTATGTCCATATGTGCAAATAAAAATTTAAAGCCCTCACCCGCCTTAATCCCGCCCCCCCCCCCCAAGACTTACCAAAACTCCCTGGTGGTCCAGCGGGGTCAGGACGCCATTCCTGAACTCCTTTGCAAGGAGCACATGACGTCGGCGTGACGTCGGAGTGACGCGGCATCACGTGATTCCCCTCGGGTTCGCTCCCGGACCCCTCGTTGGGCCCAAAAGGAACTTTTGGCCAGCTTGGAGGGGCCTCCTGACCCCCCCAAGCTGGCCAAAAGTGCCTTTTGGGCCCAACGAGGGGTCCGGGAGTGAACCCGAGGGGAATTATGTGACGTCGGCGTGACGCGGCATCACGTGATTCCCCTCGGGTTCGCTCCCGGACCCCTCGTTGGGCCCAAAAGGAACTTTTGGCCAGCTTGGGGGGGCCTCCTGAACCCCCCAAGCTGGCCAAAAGTGCCTTTTGGGCCCAACGAGGGGTCCGGGAGCGAACCCGAGGGGAATCACGTGACGTCGGCGTTACGTCGGAGTGCCGCGGCGTCACGTGATTCCCCTCGGGTTCGCTCCCGGACCCCTCGTTGGGCCCAAAAGGCACTTTTGGCCAGCTTGGGGGGGTCAGGAGGCCCCCCCAAGCTGGCCAAAAGTGCCGTTTGGGCCCAACGAGGGGTCCGGGAGCGGAACCGCGATGGACCACGTGACGTCGGCGTCACGTCGGAGTGACGTGGACGTCACGTGATTCCCCACGCGTCCGCTTCCGGACCCTCACGGAACTTTTGGCCAGCTTGGGGAGTTTTGGTAAGTCTTGTGGGGGGGGGATTAAGGAGGGTGAGGGGTTTAAATTTTTATTTAGATCAAGAAGCGGCGAGGAGAAGCCACAGCAGCATCTGTCCGTCAGACCTGAAGGGAGTCGCCACAAAGGTAGAGAGGGTGGAGCGAGGGCGAGAACAGGCACGAACACAACATCCTTGACACAATTCCCTAGTTACCCAGTCAAAAAAGTAAATCAGATTTGTCTGACAGTATCTTCCCCTGGTGAATCCATGCTGCCTCTGGTCCAGCAATTCATCAGACTGTAGATAGTTCTCTATTCTTTCTTTCACCAGCGACTCCATCACTTTACCCACCACTGAGGTGAGGCTAACCGGCCTGTAGTTTCCAGCCTCCTCTCTGCTCCCATTCTTGTGAAGCGGGATCACCATCGCTATTCTCCAATCACTCGGCACCACTCCCGTTTCTAGTGATCTATTGAACAGGTCATGCAGCGGACCCGCCAGCACATCTCTGAGCTCCCTCAGTATCCTGGGATGAACCTCATCAGGCCCCATGGTTTTGTCCACTTTCAGTTTTCCAAGCTCTTCCCATACATTCTCTTCTGTAAACGGAGTTACATCTACTCCCCTCCACACCAGTTTCTTGTTAAATAGTGATGGTCTTTCTCCTGGGTCCTCTTTAGTGAACACTGAACTGAAGTATTTGTTTAGCATTTCTGTCATTTCTTCGTCTCTCTCTATGCATTCATCCTTTTTACCTTTCAATTTCACTATACCACTTGGAACATTTCTCCTTTCTCTGATGTATCTGAAAAATGTTTTGTCACTTCTCCTTACCACTTTGGCAATCCTTTCTTCCGCTTGACGTTTTTCCATCTTGATTACTTTCTTATTCTCCCTCAGTTGTACCAGATATTCTTCTTTGTGCTCCTCCCTTTGGCATCCTTTATATTTCTTGAATGCTGTTCTTTTAGCTTTTATTTTGTTAGCCACTTCCTTTGAGAACCATATAGGTTTCATTTTTCTTTTGTTTTTCTTTACTTTTCTAACATATGGATTAGTTGCCTTGATAATTGCTTCTTTTAGTTTGGTCCACTGTTGATCCACATCTCTCTTATTCTCCCAGCCTTTTAGTTCATCCTCCAGGTACTTCCCCATTTCCTCAAAGTCTGTGTTTTTGAACTGCAAATCTCGGGTCTTCGTGCTTCTTCTCCATATCCTTTGTGTGATATGAAACCATAACGTTTGATGATCACTTGTGCTGAGGTGGGCACCCACTTGGACATCAAAGACATTATCTCCATTCGTGAGTACTAAATCGAGTATAGCTCCCTCTCTTGTGGGTTCCATTACCATTTGTTTGAACAAAACCCCTTGCAGGGCATCCACTATTTCTCTACTATTGTTAGATTCAGCAGAAGGGATTCTCCAGTCTTCATCTGGCAGATTAAAGTCTCCAATGATCACCACTTCTCCCTTCTTTCCCATCTTTTGGATGTCTTCAATCAGATCTCTTTCATGCTCTTCCTTTTGATTTGGAGGCCTGTAAACTACTCCAATATAAATGGATGCCCCATCATCTTTTTTTAGGTCGGCCCATATTGCTTCTTCATTGCCCCATCTTCCTTGCAGCTCAGAAGCTTGGATATTGTTTCTGACATAAAGAGCTACTCCTCCCCCTTTCCTATCATCTCTGTCCTTCCTTAACAAGTTGTAGCCCGGTATGGCTGTATCCCAATCATGAGATTCCGTGAACCACGTCTCCATGACAGCAACAATGTCCAAGTCCACCTCCACCATTAGGGCTTGCAGATCTAGGATTTTATTGCCCAAACTACGGGCATTTGTACTCATAGCTTTCCAGCTTTTCTCGTTCAGTTCACTGCTTTTCCTGGACTCCTTTTGTGACTTTAGCTGAGTTTTGTTACTCACTTCACCTTTCCCATTGCAATTGTGCAAAGGAAAGGATTATTGCCTTTGATGACAGATTCATCCATCGCAATGAGCTTTTTCCTTTGGTTACTGATCTGGAATTTCTGTATGCATTGGGTTTCTTCTCTCTTCTCTGTTAACACTTCAATAATTTTCTCAAGAACTTCTTCAGAATTTAATACAGAGAAGGCTTTTTGTACTTGTTGTACTTGATACAGTTTGTGTCTCAGCATCACAGGTCTAATTCTACCAGAGCCCACTGTATTCCTGTTTTTTTGAGTTCCTTAATGCCCTGTGTGAGAGGGGTGGTAGACTTGTGGGCTGCACAGCTGTAAAGAATGGGTGTCTGTGGGTCACAGGTCTTATCCTACCTGAGCCCACTGTGTATCTCTTTTTTCTTGACTCTTGGTTTTTCTATGGTAATGGGGAATTAATTCATGAATATTGAAAAGTGGGCGAGGCTTTCTTTATTGAAGCTAATTCAGCTTTAACATCAGCTAGCTCCTTTTTCAAGGAAGAGAGTTCTGCACAAATGGGGCAAGCCCTAAGTTTCCAGATGATTTCCCTCAGAATAAAGGCTCCACAATAGCTACATTGTATAGTCCTCATTTTGGTAATTTATTGATGGTTAACATCTAAGGAAATACCAATTTACTAATTTGTCTTGTTGCCAATTATGAATTTTGGCAGACTATACCAGAAAAACAAACCTAGGGGTGGGTGGGAGTTAAACAGTTAAACCTTGGTCAAGCTGGTAGTGATATCATGATAGTGGCAAGAACACCACAAGGAGTTGAGTGAGTCAGAGTGGCAGAAAGTTGATAGAGACAAGACAGGCTGGTAGTCGTTGTCCAAGGAGGAAGGCCAGAGGTCATGGAATGCCAGCATAGAGAGTGTCCAAGTGGATAGCAAGGGTCAAAGTCCATAATATCTGTCCAGAATGGTTAGCCAAGGCGGGAGTCAGTTACCAGAGGTCAGTCTGGGTGAAGTCAGGTCAGGCAAAGGTCAAGTTCCAGGCAGTGATCAGAGTAGTCAGAAAATAGGCAGAGGCCGGATCCGGGCAGCAGGCAGACGAGGTCAGGAGAAGCAATTGTCAGTACAGTGAGATCAGTCTGGAGGGTACTACCAGGGAATGGAAAGATGCTGGAACAGAAAATATTGGAACAGAAAATGCTGGAACAGGGGACACTTGGAACAGGAGACACTTGGAACAGGAGACACAAGAGTGATGACCCAATGAGAGTGCTCATTGAAGGTCCTGCTGGACCAGTGCCCCCATCACCTGGGAAGGAGCCAACTCTGGGATTGGTCAGCGGAGAAGACTATCCGGGGCGAGTAGCTATCAGGCAGGAGTGACCCATGTCCTTTGGGAGGAACGACCCGATTCCAAGGCAAAGGTAGACAGAGAGAGAAGCCCTTTTATAGGGAAGAAGAGGGAGTTCCAGGGAGTGATGTCATCCAGGGCCCATTCCCTCACTGGCCCTTTAAATCTGCACAGGAGACGTGGCCCCATGCCTAAGGAGAGAGCAGGAAGAAGGTGCAGGACCCTGGACAGTGGCCTGCAGCAGATGGAGAAGCACAGGAGCAGGAGGAGGGCTGCGGGACAGGCCCTGATGTCCAGCCATGAAAAGGAGGTCTGGGGGCAGCACCAGCCACCAAGAAACACCAGTGGTGGCCTCTGGGCCATGGAGGAGCTCCTGAGCAGCCCTTCTGGCCGCAAGAAGAGGAGGCAAGCTGCAGGTTCAGGTTGGCCACAGGAGCGGCGAAGATAGCAGCCTCTGGGCTGCAAGGGAAGGCAGGCTGCGGCCTTTCCAGTCCATGGAGTGGTGGTGATGTCGGTGGCACTGCCACTGAGGTAAGTGGCCTCCCGTGGCTCCGGCCGCGGAAGGAAGCACAACAGAAAGTTTATGAAACATACATTTCTTCCTCATAATTGGTTCTCCATTTTTTCCATTCTGGAGAAACATACTTGATTTCCTTTAATAAAAGTCTGTTGCAATAATGTATTACTTTGGAGCTTCATTGTAACATTCTCCAAATATTTTTTATGGTTAGCAACTTCACTTTCTAATATTTGCACATGAGAATCTAGAGCATTAACCCACTTCACCACTGGATTAAGTTTCACTGAAATATTATTATTTAAGGTCTGGATAGCTTTCCAGATGGATTCAAGAGTAATACTGTCAGGTCTTACCAACACAGAAAATAATTTTTTTTCTAATGCATAAGAGTTTCTCCAATGTGGAGTAGAGCTTCTGTTACAGCATTTTGCTGCTACACAAAAAATGTCAGCTGGTACTGAAGCGGTTCCCATGTGTGCAGTTACATCAGGACAAGAACCAACATGTCCAACATCATCGGTCGGCATCATGTCTCAACACATTTCACACAACCTCCCCTCAGCTGGGCTAACTGAAGAGATCCACTCTTCCAGAGAAAAAAAAAAGTAAATGGCTCAGGGAGAGGGTTGGATTCTTCTTCTTCCCAGCATGACTCCAGCAAACCTTCAACTGGATCAAATATCTCCTGCACTAGATAAGCATCCATTGGCCCCACAATGGACTTGAAAGAGACACGGCCGGGGCAACTTGCTCTCTAGCCCATTGTTTGCAGCCAAAATGAGGCATTGTGCAAAAGGAAATTAGAGCAAGTTAAGAACAAGCTCAACCATGTGCTGCCAGTACAGCCATCTTGATCCATGTTCATTGTATAAAGTTTTGACGAAGCTGGCTGCCACTCAGCGTGGTGACCTCTGCTCATGCAGGGACACATGTGGGATCCCAGGTAAGCAGTACTATATCTCCAGCTTTGGGTGGGTCATACATTAAAGCTCTACCTGTCTTGTCCAAACAATGAAATTGACTTTTGAGAACCCCAATGGGGTCAGACCACAGTGAATAATTACTAACAGCAATGTGAAGAATGGTCATTCCAAAGAGAAGAGATTTACATAAGGAAGTCAGCCAAACAAAGAGAAATTGAGGATGGGCAACAGTGATGTATAGTATTATATAATCGTGTTTCAGTGAAGTATAAAGTAGTAATGGGTGAAAGCCGGGTATAGATTGTAAGTGGGTACATCCTCAGGGAAGTTATGTGTAATATATTGCACTAAAACACAATATATATCATGCACAGACCTTTGGGGCCATATGGCTGACTACCATTTTGTATTTGATGGAATGTTTTTAAAGTGTGAATGAGTGAGTGTGTGGGTTTATATTTTAGGACACATTTCCTAAATTGTTTTTGAAATTTGAGATAATAAAATTGTATGCTTTTCTCTTATAAACTGTGTGGTTATATATATATTAGGGATGTGAATCGTTTTTTGACGATTTAAATATCGTCCGATATATTTTAAATCGTCAAAAATCGTTAGGGCCACGATACAATACCAATTCCCCCGATTTATCGTTAAAAAATCGTAAATCGGGGGAAGGGGGAGGGCAGGAAAACCGGCACACTAAAACCCCCTAAAACCCACCCCCGACCCTTTAAATTAAATCTCCCACCCTCCCGAACCCCCCCCCAAATGCTTTAAATTACCTGGGGATCCAGCGGTGGTCCAGAACGGCGGCGGTCCGGAACGGCCCCCTCAATTGAATCCTTTTGTCTTCAGCCGGCGCCATTTTGCAAAATGGCCGCCGCAAAATGGCGGCGGCCATAGACAAAAACGATTCGACGCAGGAGGTCGTTCCGGAACCCCCGCTGAACGACCTCCTGCAGTCGATCTCCTGCTGGCGCCATTTTCCGTACGGAAAACAATTTGCGGCAAGAAATCGCTTCCTGAACCCCGCTGGACTCCCAGAAACTTTTGGCCAGCTTGGGGGGCCTCCTGACCCCCACAAGACTTGCCAAAAGTCCAGCGGGGGTCCGGAACGACCTCCTGCGTCGAATCATTTTTGTCTATGGCCGCCGCCATTTTGCGGCGGCCATTTTGCAAAATGGCGCCGGCTGAAGACAAAAGGATTCAATTGAGGGGGCCGTTCCGGTCCGCCGCCGTTCTGGACCACCGCTGGATCCCCAGGTAATTTAAAGCATTTGGGGGGGGGGGTTCGGGAGGGTGGGGGATTTAATTTAAAGGGTCGGGGGTGGGTTTTAGGGGGTTGGCTCACGATTTTAACGATTTTTCACGATATTTTTAAAACCCAAACGGCAACAATACGATTCCCTCCCCCTCCCAGCCGAAATCGATCGTTAAGACGATCGAGGACACGATTCACATCTCTAATATATATAGATAAAGTGGTTCTATTTCACTCATTGTGTATACCAAAGACAGATTTAAACCATCAATCATAACATTGCCACTTGCACATCTGGCTTGCAAACCATAGCATCCTATAAGACTGTATAAGGTAGTATGCACCTTTCATGAGCCTTAAAGGCTTTTTTGCCTAGCCTAAATGCATATCGCATTGTTCTTGGCCAGTATATGTAGAGGATAGCAGTAGCCAAAAGTAGCTCTGCTCTTCTGGACTACTAAATCTCATGTGGGTATTCCAACAATTGCGTGCCAGGCCCTCACAACCGAGCTAAGGCTACTGGTGTGTAGCAGTCTGCTAGCCTTGAAGAGCTGTCACACCTGTGTTAGCTGAAAAAATGGTACTTCATGGTGTGTTTGCAAATTTCTCTGCCTCCTCTGCAGTATGTCCTGCATAGAAATGTGTGCGCCCTGACACAGGGAATATGCCAGGCCACCAACATACACAGGACACTGCTTCTGGTTCAGCTGTGTGAGCGTCAAGACAAACTGTGGCCAACAATCTAGATAATGCATCACTAACTAGCCACACATGATCATGCAGTAGCAGCAGTGTGGACACTTCAAGGTTCTGATTAGCCAGTGAGATTTAAATAGCTCCCAATGGGATGATGGAAACAGGGCCATTTTGAAAATGAACAGGTTGAAAGTGTATAGTGCCTGCTCACACACCAAGCTTTAGAGCAGGTACATTGTTTGCCCTCACAAGATGAGGAGGCCTGTGCAACATAGGAAGAAAAAGGCAGGCCTGTTACATCCCCCCAAGTCACCCCAATGTCTGTGCCATTTGCTACAAATATATAGCCAGCGACAGAATATAGAAAAAAGTGTTTCTTACCTATGAGCCAACCGTCACTGTACAGGCCATCCTCAAACGTTTCACACAGACCTGATTGAATAAGTATAAAGGAATCATGCATGGCTCCCAGGTACCTTGCCACCATATCGAGGATGTGCATTCGTGCATCACAGACCATTGCACATTGATGGAGTGGAAGAGCTTTCTGTTACGGTACATCTCCTCCCTGTCACGGGTTGGAATGATGGCCATGTGAGTGCAGTCAATAGCTCCCAGAACATTAGAAAAGTTTACGAAGGCATAAAAGCTTCTCTTCAAGTCCATCAAGTCCTTCCTGTCCCGAGGAAATGCTATGTAGTTATTTATTTATTTGTTTTTTTATATGCCAACATTCGATCAAGATATCACATCGGTATACAGTAAACTGTTATGTCAAATAAGACTTAAACTTCTTATTTCTTACAAAGTGGCTTAGTATCAGAGTTAACGTCATGGTGTAACTATAAATTAACAGGGTAACTGAGAAACAGAAGAATAACTTAGAAATTTACATAGTATGTTAGTAACAATATCAACACAAGGAGTGTAACTGTTATTAATGCGGTCAGAATCAGCTGTTATGACCCTGGTCCAGACAGTAGGAAAAAGTGGTTTGTGTCATTCCCCCCACGACCCCTACTATCGTTTGGAAGGATCCGGTTGCCATGAAATACAGGGTGGCCAACAATTTGGTGAGGCCAGGCACAACGTGGGACCTTTTGGAGACTGTTTCCAGATCTCCTCAGATTTCTTCAGTATACCTGTGTTTAAAAAAGGATTGGATAAGTTCTTGGAGGAAAAGTCCATTACCTGCTATTAAGTTCACTTAGAGAATAGCCACTGCCATTAGCAATGGTAACATGGAATAGACTTCGTTTTTGGGTACTTGCCAGGTTCTTATAGCCTGGATTGGCCACTGCTGGAAACAGGATGCAGGGCTTGATAGTCCCTTGGTCTGACCCAGTATGGCATTTTCTTATGTTCTTATGTTCTTAATTCCAGGATAGCATAGGAGATGAGGAAATACCTGCAAACCACATAGTCCCCTGGCATGCACAGCAAAGGTTGTTCGTGAAAGAAAGATGTGCTCCTGTATCTCCTCCACCTTGGCCTCCTATATGCTAGATGCTGCCCTGGGCTCTGACCCTGCAGGGCTCTGCCTCCAATGCAGGGACTTCCCTAGGAGGGCTTGGAACAGCCTTTGCCTGTACTTGAGGTTGTTGTTGTTGTTCCGCTTGTTGTTGTCTGTGGCGAGCCTCCCAAAGCATCCATTAACCCCCAACAATTAAACTTGCCACTAATATTATGGCTTTAGAAAGCTAGACCAGGTAAGAACATGTGTTTTTGGGGGGCAGGAAGGCCTGGTAGGTATGCCTGTTATATTTCCTCTTTTTATTACACACGGTACTCGCTGTGATAATACCCATGATCAGCAATTTTGGCCACAAAAGCACAATAAATAGTTTTTTCACTCTACCACAAATAAAAAAAAGGTGTAGTTATTTCTGGTGTTAAATCCCATGATAGTGTGCATTACTCTATCACAGTAGACCCCAATCCTGTCCTGGGGGCCCACCAGCCAGTCAGGTTTTCAAGATATCCACAGCGAATATGCATGAGAGAAAATTTGCATGTTATGGAAGCAATGCAATCAAATTTTCTCACATGCATATTTATTGTGGATATATAAATAGTTCCAATGTTTCTGGACATCAGGATTTGGAGTAGAGGGCAAATTTCTTAGGTGATAACAATCCTAGTCATTGGGTTAACCATAGGTGAGCAGTAGTGAGCAATGTTTAGTGAGGAACTCTAAGCCAAATATGGCTTATTGAGGGTTTTGTTATGTGACCCCAACACTACTGGAACAAATCAGTATACTATTTAATAAGTCCAAGCAATATTATGTTTCAGTATTTTCTCATGCTCACCTATAAGGGAACTATTTTCTGGATCATCAAACTCAACTTTAGTAGTATTCCATCAATGTCTTCTACCAGTTTCATGGTCTATTTAGTTTTATAGGGGAGCTGAAAGGTGCAAGGTATTGTCAATGGAATTCACACCTTCCCCTTTGTCAATTATTGACCACTGGGCATGGTAGTTCTTCTAAGTGGCTGGAAGCTGAAGGTAAATTGGATCAATAATTAGAGAGCCTCTTTTGGCATGGGCAGGGATGCAATGCTGAGGTTTGGAAAATCAAGGCTATGGTTTAGAGTTCTCTTATTAAATCCTCTTCTGTCATGGTATGGGATGGTTATTTCTAGGGATGTGAATCGTGTCCTCGATCGTCTTAACGATCAATTTCGGCTGGGAGGGGGAGGGAATCGTATTGTTGCCGTTTGGGGGGGTAAAATATCGTGAAAAATCGTTAAAAATCGTTAAAAATCGAAAAATCGAAAAACCGGCACATTAAAACCCCCTAAAACCCACCCCCGACCCTTTAAATTAAATCCCCCACCCTCCCGAACCCCCCCCCAAATAACTTAAATAACCTGCGGGTCCAGCGGTGGTCCGGAACGGCAGCGGTCTGGAACGGGCTCCTGCTCCTGAATCTTGTCGTCTTCAGCCGGCGCCATTTTCCAAAATGGCGCCGAAAAATGGCGGCGGCCATAGACGAAAAAGATTGGACGGCAGGAGGTCCTTCCGGACCCCCGCTGGACTTTTGGCAAGTCTCGTGGGGGTCAGGAGGCCCCCCACAAGCTGGCCAAAAGTTCCTGGAGGTCCAGCGGGGGTCAGGGAGCGATTTCCCGCCGCAAATCGTTTTCGTACGGAAAATGGCGCCGGCAGGAGATCGACTGCAGGAGGTCGTTCAGCGAGGCGCCGGAACCCTCGCTGAACGACCTCCTGCAGTCGATCTCCTGCCGGCGCCATTTTCCGTACGAAAACGATTTGCGGCGGGAAATCGCTCCCTGACCCCCGCTGGACCTCCAGGAACTTTTGGCCAGCTTGTGGGGGGCCTCCTGACCCCCACGAGACTTGCCAAAAGTCCAGCGGGGGTCCGGAAGGACCTCCTGCCGTCCAATCTTTTTCGTCTATGGCCGCCGCCATTTTTCGGCGCCATTTTGGAAAATGGCGCCGGCTGAAGACGACAAGATTCAGGAGCAGGAGCCCGTTCCGGACCGCTGCCGTTCCGGACCGCCGCTGGACCCGCAGGTTATTTAAGTTATTTGGGGGGGGGTTCGGGAGGGTGGGGGATTTAATTTAAAGGGTCGGGGGTTGGTTTTAGGGGGTTTTAGTGTGCCGGCTCACGATTCTAACGATTTATAACGATAAATCGTTAGAATCTGTATTGTATTGTGTTCCATAACGGTTTAAGACGATATTAAAATTATCGGACGATAATTTTAATCGTCCTAAAACGATTCACATCCCTAGTTATTTCTGGGGTAAGTTTGGACATAAGAGCCTTTGTCTCCACAATATAAGTTCAAATCCAAGTATTTCTGATGCTTCTTCTCAGCTGTGGAACTGATATTTTTTTGTGTTCTCAGATTAGCCCACTGGTCAAGGTATATGATCTCTGATCCGAACCATTCCTGATTTAAACTCAGTAGCTTAAACACATCTCACTTTATTTATTTATTTTTGTTTTGTTTTGTTTTGTTTCCCTCTTATCTCCTTAGTGTTATTTGCTAGCATTCTACAAACGGTCATCATCAAGTAGCTAGGAATCCCCTTCTAAACCCAGGGCTACAGAGATAGCTCATCCAAAGCCCACTCTCAGGGCCATAGGTAGCCCAGCATTCAACTTTGTTTCCTCTATGGATTAGAGCATCCCACCTCCATGGTTCACCCAAGCCCAAATGACCCCAACAGATGGAAGATTTTAATCTGAATCCCAATACAGAACCACTAATTACCATATCCTACATCATGGAGCCAGACAATTTGTTTTACTTTTATGGTAAATATTCTTTAACAGTGAAAGGCAATGCCAAAAGGTAGTGGGTTGGGGATGACACAAAAGTAGAAATTTCCTGACTTTTGATAGTTTGGATATATCCATCTTGTTGGAAAAATATGAAAAGTTACTAATATTCTTTATCCTAAATGTGAATTTTCTAGAACCAAAGAGGAACACATCTGAAATTCTAAGGTACCAATATACAGGAAGAAAGAGAGAAAACAAAACAATTTGGATATGCAATGCATGCAAATCTATCTCATGCATATTCATTGTGGATATCCTGAAAACCTGGCATGTTTGTGACTCTCAAGGACTAGAATTGGCCTCACCTGCTCTAGCCCATTTTGCTGCTGGATCCAGGAAGGCAGTCAGAGGGGACTGGGGTGGGAGATTTCCAATTGACAAATATTGGGCCCCAGCTTGCTCCAGGTAAGTTCTGATGCTAGACCACAGTGCTGGGCCCAGCTCACTAATCGACCTCAATGCCAGGCCTAGATCTCAGTTCTAGGACTTGGCCTCAGTGCTTGGCTTTGCCCAAGACTAAACCTTGGCACTGTAGCAGATAATAAAATAGAATCAACAAATAATATTATTATTACAAGTATCATAAGCAAAATCAGTACATGCACATTTACATAACACATTTAGAGATAAAATATTCAAACATTTCCAGATAAGTAAGTTAGTTGGATAAGACTTATCTGGCTATCTTACAAGGGATATTCAGCATCATAGCTATGCTGCTGAATACCCCCTTAAAAGTTGCTGGTTAGCCAGATAAGTCTTTTCTGGCTAACTTTAAAACTGCTTTTGTGAGGTCTAATTTATCTGGTTAACTTAACCAAATAAGTCTGAATATCAGCATTTATCTGGCTAAGTTAACCAGATAAGTAGCTCTTCCCCAATCTGCCCACATCCTGCCTACCACTTATCTGGCTAACTATTTAGCCGGATAAGTGTGAACCGCTGATCACATCTGAATATTCAGCTGCCACCACTTAGATGGATAAGTCATTTCTTATCTGGTTAAGCGCTGCTGAACATTGGCCTCTTAAATTCTTATATTCTATAGAAAACAGAAACTTGTGGCATTATAGTAAAAAGCATTTGTTAGCATTAGAAAACTGTAAAAATTGCTTTTTGTAATTTACAACAGAAAACCACTAACCACCCTATATCTCAGTTCAGTTCACTTCAAGCAAATTAAGAAAAATGGGTTTTCAAAATCCACATATTCTGGCCAGAATATTATCCTAAGTTCTCAGTTCAATTTCATGTGATTGTTGAATAATTTAGACAAAATTCTCTGCAGTCCAGATGGTTGATGAAGCAGTTGCTAATAGGGATGTGCATTCGTTTGCAACGAAATAGGAAATAGAGATGATATTTCCTATTTTGTCACGTTTCAGGGGGGGGGCGAAGAAATGATAAGAAAACCTTCGAATTTCGTGTGGTTTTCTTATCGTATTTTTTTGGGGGGAGAAAGGGCACATTACAAAAAAAACCCCAAACCCACCCCAACCCTTCAAATTTAATTAATTGCAACCCCCACCCTCCTGACCCCCCCCCCTCCAAATACTTGCCTCCGAGACTTACCAAAAGTCCCTGGTGGTCCAGCGGGGTCCTGGGAGCGATCTCCCCTTCTCAGGCCGTCGGCTGCCACTAATCAAAATGGTGCCAATGGCCCTTTGCCCTTACTGTGTAACAGGGGCTATCGGTGCCATTGGTCGGCCCCTGTCACATGGAAGGAGCAATGGATGGACTGCACCATTTTAGTGACTCTTGCTAAAACAAAACACAAGAAAGGGTTTTGCTTGTTTCTGCTGCCTGATTAGGAAAGCAGCACAGAAAAACACCTTTACCTTTCTTTTTTTCTTAGTCTGTGTCACAATGTATGAACCTTTGGCTGTGGTAAGACTGATGCTGCTCAACTGATGATCCAGCTGGGGCCTCACCAACAGGAAGTGGACTTGCTCGGATGGAGACCAGGTCTGGACTTCACCTATACTAACCTCTTTCCATGCAGGTTGGGCCCTTGGGTTCTGAGGCTGGCAGGATTTAGGCAAGGATCCCTTAGAGAGCAAACAGGTAAGGCCAATGAGCAGGCAGAGGTCAGGGCAGGTGGAGATCAGGTAACATCAGAATCTAGGCAATGATCTAGGCAGGGGGAGATTAGGCAATGTCAGAATCCAGGGAATGGTTGAGGCAGGCTGAGATCAGGTAATGTCAGAATCTAAGCTTATGGTCATGGCAGGCCAAGATCAGACAATGTCAGAATCCAGGCAATGGTCAAGGTATGGGGGAAATAATCCAAGGAGGAACTGGGCAGATTATGGATAGGCAAGTCAGAAGTAAGGCAAGAAACAGGAAGGCAAGACCAAGTCTAGACAAGACAAAGAAGAGGCAAGGCAGGAAGGAGGCAAAGATAGGATGACTGGAATGAGGCAAGGCAAAGGCAGACGAGAGAGAATCTGACAGCAATACATACTGCAAACAAGGCAGGAGGACCTATTGCTGAGGTGTCAACTGGGAGCACAATGTCATCTGCCAGCAATACAGTGCGAGGTTCTCATCATGGGACCTTTAAAAGGGGGCCAGGTGTGCATGCCTAAGGCAGACCACAGAGGTGGACCTGAGAGCAGAGTCTGGGAATGCCAGACAGTGGCCTCCATAGCAACAGAGATCCTGCTGTGCCTGGGATGAGTGAAACAAGTTGAGAGGCCGCTCCACAGCCAGCCAACTGTTATAGTCTGCAGCCAAGCTTCAGACAAATGTCTTACCTCATGTCTATCTATCTCTCTAAGCAAAAGCAGCCACTTTTTATTCTTAATTGAAAAGGCTCATTAGTTTTCAATCCCTTGCTTCTTTTCGGCTACTATGAAGGAATAAGTAATATCTCACTTGTCGAAGTGCTGATACAAAGATACTGTACATTATTTGACCATTTAAATAGAACTTAGTATTTCATATACTGACCAAGAAAAGTTAATTAGAATAAATTCTAGTATCTCTTCTTTCCATTAATGTCCACTATAATGCATCACTTTTATGCAGCAGATGGCTTTGACATAGGATAACATACTTCTTAATTTTATTGATAAGACATCGGTCTTCCCTACGTATTAACACTTCAAAAGAAAATACAGCTCTCAGGAACTCATCATAAATACAGCTAATGACAATATATTTTTTTCAAATGAACATCTTTTGTGACTAACAAATAAAAGGACTGCAAAGACTTGTTTAGATGTCACTATTTGTCTTTGGACTTAAGAATTGCTGGCAGTGAGATAAATATGTAGCTTAATAAATGCTTCCACAAGCCCCTGACTTACACATTAATGCCATTATGCTGGACATTTTTGCAAGACTTAATTAGCAGCTGGGTCTGTCTGCCAGATTGGAAACATAGTAATAACAAGAATTATAAGTCCTAATGGAAATGTAGGTACTCATGTAGCCTAGTCCATCTGGAAGGCTACAAATAAAGTAGAAACTAGAAGTTGTAGTGCAAATACAGGAGCTCATGTAGCTGGATCTGTCTGGCAGGCTAAGCAATCCGTACATTGACTGGTGGGTAAGTAGTGATAGGACCTAGTAAGCTGAATGTTTGTGTAATAGCCATGCTGGATTTTATGGCTGCTTGCTGTATTGTGGGGCTTAGAGTTACCAAATGGATCCATGTTTTCAGGACAGGCTGATCCAGTTCTAGTTTTACCCCACTGTATACCTAGATTTTATAGTACTCCTTTTCATAAGCAATCAATAGGAAATTCAAAAGTACAAATTCATGTATGCAGTAGGGTAAAACTAGAATGGGATCAACCTGTTTTGAATACATGGAGCCAATTGAAAAGCCTAGTGCACTTTGTGGTTGGTCATGGGAGGGGAGAAGTTCCAGGTATAAACTAAAAAGGTGATCTTGCATGTTCAGCTACCCAGGAGATTGAAGGATAATGGACAGTAATGACAAAATAATATCTTTGATAAAGTGTGATATCCAACAGATGGTTATGTAGCTGGAATATATCTTTGCATCATAGAGAAGAAAAACTGGGTAGACTGGATGGATCTATTGATCATTTTCTGCCATCATCTACTATGTTGCTATTTAACCTGGAAACTATACTTCTTAATGGTTACAGAGAGAGTAAAGGTAGTCCAAAAGAGTTACCAAAATGGTGCAAATCATATACCATGTACCCTGTTAAATGTGATGTAAAGACTTAAATATGCATTCCTTAAAGAAGTGGGAATATAATAGAGACAGTCAAATACCTGAAAGATATAAATAGTATACAAAAACAAAACATTTTCCAATGGGAAGGAACTTCTAACACACAAGATCAAAATATGAGGCTTAAGGTATGTAGACTCAGTAGTAACATTTGGAAATATTTTTTCACAGAAATAGTGTGGGGAATCCATGGAACAGCCTCCAGGTGGAGCTGATAGAGACCAAAGCAGTAACAGAATTCAAGAAAGCAGGGAACAAGCAGAGAGGATCTTTGGTTGCAAGGTAACACCTGAAATCAAGTAAGGTCTGTGGTACTGAATTGGCCTTGTTTCTTAATGCTGTGTTTTTATGTCTCACATAGATTTCCTCCACTAGGAGAGATGTCAAATTGGCTATTGTAGAGAAGATGGATCTATAGACCCCATTAATGTTCTCTGTGGGTGCAGAAGAAAGAGAAATTAATGTAGCTAATGATAGGTACACCCAGTTAGTCATGAAAATTAATATACTTGTGTGATGAAAGTGTAATAATTAATTATTGAGCAAGTAGTAATGTTCAGTTAATGGCTGTGTTAATAAAGATGTTAGCAAAGGTCCTAGGGCAGCAGAGGGCGCTCTCTGATAATAAAAATGTTCCCTGTTCCTATTGAGTCTGTGTTTCCAAGTCTCTCTGCAATGGTACCTAGCTATACCTAAACAATATCTATTTAAACATCTCCAATGTGACAACATGAAGAATCCTTCAAAAGATGTGGCTTTAAGGGTTCTATGTTAGGGAGCAGAGGGCACATTTTAATCATGAAATTGTAATTTCCTTTGTTATTCCTTTGATGAATAAAAATAAAAATATATGTTAGAATTTGGAGATGTTATCCAGTAGATTATTCTGTTAGTTTCAAAGTTAGATTTGCAGAAATTATTCAAAGATAATTGTGTTTACACAAATTATTTTTCTTATACATAACATTAGATATGCAATGTTTTTATAAGTAATTATATATCATTTTTATGCAGTTTTTACAACATAAATGGGGTAAGCTTTACAGTGTCTATATCAGGACAAAGTCTGTGTATAGTCTTTACTACTGGTCTTTGCACCAGTTTTTGAAAGGAAATCGACATGCATAGTTTTCCTTTGATAACTATTACATTGACAAAGTACACATGGCCACTTGCACCTGCTTTTTCTGTGGGCAGCTTTTTACTGGAAAAGTATACGTGAAGATTTCAAAATGCCCTCTGAGTGCATACTTTCTTCTTCTGATGAAAACATGGCCGAGGAAGTATCTCCTTACAATGCAGGTAAAAGCTCACACATTAGGGGGACAAATTGCAGATTTTTAGCTGCAATGGAGGAGTAGCCTAGTAGTTAAAGCAGTGGGCTATGAACTGGAGAAGACAGGCTTCCAATCTACTGCCACTCTTCATGATCTTGGGTAAGTCACTTCAGCCTCTATTGCCTCAGGTTCAAACTTACGAGCCCTCCACAGACAGGGAAATATATACAGTGCCTGAATATAATCCACTTCAAAGTATCTGAAAGGCAGAATGCAAATAAAATTAATTAAATGAAAGAGGTCAGTTTTCAGACCAGCAACTAATAAGGGTAAAATGCTTTTCACTCAAGCTAATCATTTCGAAAATTTCCCTCACAGATTTTCAGACCACTTGGAAATACTTTCTTCTACAGCCTTTTCCCAGACATGTTCTTTTTTGCTGCTTTTTCTATTGTTTGCCAGTTACTGCAGTGCTATAAGCAATATGTTCTACTGTCAAAGTTACTTTACCTGTATCTGTACACCCTCTACAATATTAATAATTTAACTTGACTGGGAAACCTGATGATGTTAAATATCTTGCTTTCAACTCTGTCCCAGACGAGCAAGAAGATAAAATAATTTGCCCAAGGTAATATAGAGTCATTGACAGATGTAGGCTTGGTACTCATGTTCCAGGAGAGTTGCTTAATCCCAGGACTTTAACCATTAGACCATACTGCCTCCCGAAGTCATGGTCTTCTTTATTCACAAAGATAATTTTGCATAGTAACATAGTAAATGACAGCAGAAAAAGACATATTGGCCTGTCCAGTCTGCCCATTTCAGATTCTTCTTCTCTGATTTGGGTTTGTTTGGTTTTTTTTTTTTAATCTTTTGTTTTTCTTTGCTTATTTCAGCAAATTCAGAACGTGATGTTTTGAAGGATAATCACAAACACAATATTTATTTATTTATTTTATTTATTTTTAATTTTTATATACCGAAGTTCTTGTGGGAATTACAAATCACTCCGGTTTACATAAAACGATGAACTGCCCAACAGAGAAAGGGGGGCTTTACATGGAACCATAGAACAGATGGAACAATATAACCAGATGTCAATTTAACATAGTAATAAATAAATATAATATATACAATTTAACTATTTAACGTAGAAGTAATGACATGTTAAAGCTACAATATAGATACAATAAAAATAATATGATGAACTTTTGGACTCAAAGATTGATTGAACAGTTGCAGAGTCAAGATAGTAGGACTTATTTATGTATGTATTTATTTTAAGTTTTTCTATACCGGCATTCACAATAGATATCGCATCATGTCGGTTTACAATTAACAAGTGGATAGGTAACAAAAAAGGTTAAAAAACTAATATTTATCTTATTAATAATAATAATAATAATAATAATCATAGTAATAATAATAAAACATTAAACAGAGAAGGCTAAGGTATGCAGTTACAATAAAACAAGGGAGAGTAATACAACTCTATAGTATCTCTTAAGAAATATCAATAATGCAGCTAGTGCCAGAAAAAGATAAAACAGTAAAATATGATATACAGAAATCTCTCATCCTAAATTGTGACTAGATTATTATGAGTAAAAAGGTTAAACATAAAAGGAAGGGCTATTTAGCTCACAATGCAAAGAGAACATTCTAGCAATTGAAGTATATTTATGTTTGACTCTTGTAAAACTACCTAGAGCATATGGAAAACTAGCTTAAAATATAAATAAACGGAAAAATAAAATTCAATCAATTCATACAGACAAACAACATAATAAACGCAACTAATTCCCTCTGCTAACTGATTCAGGAAAGGATATATTAAAGGCATGAGTTTCCACAAAGGGGACTGAAATTCTATTTCTGAAAAAAAGAGTAATAAAATATGTAACTAACATTCCGCAACTTCACAAAATATTGAAATGAAATCTAAGCTAACATTGTGTGCCAATTGCCACAACCTCTTGGCCTAAGGAAAGAAATGTTTTCTGTTCTCAAGAGTAGCCCTGGAGACATCTGGGAAAATCCATATTTTATGACTGAAAACAGTTCTTCCTTATGACAAAAACAATCTTTTAAACATCCAATCTCAGTGGCAGTGCAATCTATAGAATAATGTAGACTCCTCTTTGAAATTCAAGTCAGGTCTAGGCTGTTCATATTTGGCCTAAAGAGACCTCCTGCACCTTTTCAGAGGCAATTATTAAATATATTTACTGAAGGATATGATTCAGCTGAAATTTTTTAAAAATATCTGAATGGAACTTTTAAACATGTTGCAGGGAGAAATTAGGGAAGCCTTGGGGAGGATGAATATCCTTAGATTGAGATACTTGCTGGTGTATTCCAGATTTTCAACTTTTAGCCTTCAGAACCATATCATCATTTATAACTGCCAGTTTACTAGCCTGAAGCTCTGAATCTGCAATTTCATAGATGCAAATCTCAGAACATGGTTATCTAATATAGCAGCATAGGCAGAGGACTTAGATTTCAATTTATTGACATATGCCAAACTTTTCTTGCACTTAAGTAAATATTGTGTGTTATTTTGCTACCAGAATTTCTATGCAAATAAGCCTAGTAACCAAATGACATGCATCATTTATTTACAAACATTTTTGCAAAAGAAAAAAATAGTCCGAGTGAGGTTCATTGAGGTATTGTTAAAGTTTTTGCTAAATCAGATATGCGAAGAGTTTTTCATGTATATCTTTTATATGCATGCATTATTAATGAACTGTTTTGCATAATTTTGCTTCACAGTCACTCAGTGAATTTGCATGAAATTCTGCAAGCATAAAACTATGCATGAAAAATAGCTATTTGAAGGAAATAGTACACTAAAGGGCATATAGTGCGCACAATCCCATTTAATGTAGACTAATTATTAATTAGTGTGTGAAGTGCCCTTTGTGAATTTGTCCTTTTAGATTGAAGATTTTTCATAGATATTAAAATTTCATCAAATTGCTCAGAAATAAACTGCTCCATAACTGAAATTGCAGATCCAAATGAATCAAGACTTGTGTTATTAGACCTACCAGTGTTGGAGGCTTGTCTTTTCTCAGTCTTTATGCTGGGGTAGCAGAGGGAAACAGCCATTACTTTCACTTTGTACTCGCCACTGTCTCACCTTCCACAGGAGTCCCCACTCTCACAGAGTCGACAGAAACCATGGGGCTTTCAGTTGGTCATGTCTTCTGTCCTCACAGTGTCCTTGCTAAACACTAACATTTCTTCCAAATCACATGATGAATCCAGGCTAGCTGCCCCTCTGTACACGAACAAGCTCAAATGCCTTCTTGTACAGATGGTAAAGGCGACCCAGGATTTTCAATGCCAACAGGAACAACTGGAGGCAGCCACTCCCCCAGGGCAAAGGATAGTCTCTAGTTCTGATGTAGGAGATCCATATCCCATCAAGAAATTTAGTGGGGGAACATTATAAGCTACAAATTGTTTCATCTGGTTGGATTGAAGCACATGGATTTGGAAGGGAAAATCCTCAGTTTTCTCTTCCTTTTCAGATAACTATTCCAAGCTCCAAATGTAGGAAAAAGGTCAAACTTGCAGCTCATAGAGTCAAATAAACTGTCACTATAGCATCTGTGCTATCTCCCATCCTTCCTCTCTGGTTTTCTACCATTTTAGGTGAATAAGTATTTAAATTTCCATACACAAAACCACATCAGTACCACCTTCTGCCATGTTGTATTATTTAAACATTTTTAACTGATCTCTCAACTCTTTTCTCATCTTCATATATGTAACAAAACATGTCCAAAACCATTACACTGCTGGCCTCTTCCACCTCCACTGCTAAGTCATTTCAGACTCTATCAGTACCCTTTTTCTTACAAGATCAGTAATTTATCCAACATCCAGACCCTCTTCTATGTCTTAATACCAAGTTATATAATGATCCATACATGCACCAAATTAATGATGCTGTTGTCTAGATATCTGACCTTCTCATGCTCATTGATGTTTGGGTTTAAACCATGATTACTCCCTGTGGGTTGCCCACGTCTTTTTGGAAGCCGGAAGGAACCATACCATTTCTGTTAAAGTTGTAACTAACACTCAGTACAGGCTACCCATTGCCTTCTTAGAAGCCTGATAACAATACCACTGTGGTTTAGGATTGTAACTACTGCTCCATGCAGGTTACCCCAGTACTTCTCTACACTCCTGGATAGATGAATATACAAGATACCAAAATTTATCAAAACCTTTACCCACCTTCCCCATCTCCCCATGTTTTTACCACCAAGCTTTGTAATTATCTAATGGTTACCAAACCAACTGATGCCATTGTCCAACATTGGACTTACCAGATAGTACTCAGCCACAACCTATCTTCATGGCCACCTAAAAGGCAGGTTTCTGGAGAGTTTCTGTCTGCCTTGTATAATTCCTGATTCTCTGTGACTATAGGGTGAACATATAGCATTAGGTGTCCCACATTAAGAATTAAGAGCCTAAGGTTTTGAATTGAAATTTTTTTCTAGGCTCAGCATCTATGGTCAGGAGCGGGCACAGACAGGGTACAGATTTAGTTGCTCAGTGCTGACATCTAGCACTGGGTCTCTAGATAAGGGTCATCAATACCTCAGCTAAGTTTAGGTGGATGAAATTTAGGCACCCAACTCCCATTTAGATAAGGGCAGCTCAAGACAATTTGCTGTTTGAGGCCAGGGATGAGATGATGCCCCCCTACCCAAAGGTATGAGGAAAGAGGAGTCAGGGAGCAGGTTTCAGGGTTTCCAGAGGTATGGCAGATTGTGTCAGTGATAATATTTCTAAGGAGCTGGCACCCCCTACCACACTCCCAGGAACCCTACAACCTGCCTCCCACCCTTCCTCAAAATCTGCCCCCTTGGGATGTGGGAGATGGAAGTGTGTGTGGCACACTTTGAAAGCAGGTCCAAGTGTATTAGGTGATCTTTAAGCCTTGAGCAACTTCCTCTTCCTAGCACTTCCCACACACAATAAAAAGTTATGCATTTATTTAAATATTTCTTAACTACTTCCCAACCCAAAAAGGGGAATTTTATAAGAAAAAGAGCATTGAAAGTAAAGTCTTCTTAGACAAACAAATATCACTTAAAAAAAAAAAAATATATATATATAATGTTCTTATGTTAATATCATATTTACATGCACTGCTGTGGTAACAAACTTGAAAATCATGCAAAAAGACCCTTGGAATCTATATGGTATTAGGCCTGTTGTAAAGCACACTGAATGTATGTTTGGCCCTCAGAAAGCCATGAATAAACAAAAATACAATATAGTAAACCTTCCATATCAAAACAGCACAAACTGCAAGCACTCAAACAGTACCTAGCATACCTATGAAAAGACAACACTGCAAATATTACATTAGGTTCAAAAACATCAGTTCACCTCTTATTAGAAAACAGAACAAGCCAGACTGCTAAAGATCCCTACACAGAAAACTACATGCTAGCAGAATATCTCACCACAGTCACAAATGCAGAACATAGACAGACCCTCTCCAAATACAAAATAAAGAAACCAAGAAGTATAAATAGAAACATGCCAGGCCAAAGCTGAACTGGAACCACAAGCCAGACACTGTATGCAGTGCAACAGTGGAAAAACAGAAACATCACTACACAAAAGAGTCTATGAACCTGAATGCACACTTATGCAATGCACTTACAAGAACATTCAGTGAACCACTTAGCTATTTTAAATAGGATATTCTTTGCAGAAATTGTTTTAGTAACAAAGACTTTTAGCACTCCCTAAGCAAGAGGCTTAAGTTTGAAAGTTAGACATTTTTACTGTGGTCATATGTAATCATTAGTCCCAGCAGCAAAACCTTTTCTTAGAAATAGTGAGTGGTTCACTGAGTGTTCTTGTAAGTGCAAAACAGAAATACTACCATTCCTCATAAAACAAAATCAAGAAATATTAAACATCATTTATAATAGTGAACCATACTAATAAAAATGACAATTTCAAAACAGCTGGCAAACTAAACATCTACTAAGTAAAACTAATAAGGAGAAAAATAAATTAACTTTAAAATGTCCCCAAAAAACAAAAAAATATTTCAAGACAACAGACGTATCAAATATATATTTACACACACACATATCCTCTCTTCCAACTCACTCACACTCTCTTTACTCTCACTCCCTTCTGCTCACTTATACGTTTTCCTCTCACTCCCCTTCTTTCCCCCACTCACACCTCCTTTCTTCTTACTGCCCTTCCTTTCCTTTATTCAATTCCTCTTTCTTTCCCTATACATCCCTCTGTCACTTACCCTTCCCTCTCATACTCCTCTTCCCACTTATGCCTTCCCTTCTCTCTCAGTCATTTCTTCTCTTCCTCCTATCCTCTTCCCTCTCAGTCACTACTTCCCTTTCCTTACCTCACCTCCCATTTGTCTCAACCTCCCTGGTCGTCATTCTTCTTCCTGACAGCAGATCACATTGGGCCTACCCTGGACTTTTTGTAAGTGGTGAATAGAGTAGTGAAGGCGGAGTGGGAAATTAAATGGGTGGGAGCCAGTATCAGGTGTGACCTATGCAAAGGTCCGGGACTAGGGCCAATTGCAAACTCTTTCACATATGCACATTCCTGAATCAAAGCCATGTGGCTGCCCTTCTCGTAGGATCAGCAGCTCCAAAATTCCCTGATCTTCTTTGCTTCCTCCAAGGGCTTGGGGGCCATAAATAATCTATGCTACTACTGGCTTTGTTTTGATTTCTCAGGGAGGTCAGAATTAATATACACTGCAAAATCTGCTTCACTTTCTTGGGTCCCAGAAAAAAGGAGGCAGAACACTATTCTAGTTTGTTCTGCCAGAAATTAAGACATCAATATTGGACACAAAAAGGGATGAATTAGCACAAATTTGAAAGTTGTGAGTAGTAATGCCATTCATCAAGACTAGGGTAGAAGCCTTGACAACTGGCACTACTGCTCACAAGTTTCAAACCTGTGCAATTCAACCCCTTTAAGTGTCTGTTCTTTGCTCTACAGTGCCTGCTTCATATCACCCCTTTGCTTTGTTTCCTACAATACAGGAAAGGTGGGCAGAGGAGGGTTGGAATTAGGGAGCAGAGTGAGAGTTTCTTCTCTGTGTTGCTCCAGGTTCAACCCCCCTTCTCTTCCCTGAAGGCTGCCTGGAGGGGAGGAGACAGGACAGGCTGGAGGAGAATACCCCTGCTGCTTTGCCTATTAAGCCTGAAAAGAAGTGTTGGAACTGCACTGCAGGCTGTTCCCAAACAAATTAAGCCTTGGGCTTACCATGTGTCTTCAGCAACTCTTTGAGTACCGATATCGCCCGTATGACATAGTGAGGGCAAAGGTAGCACCAGTGCCATTTTGAATATTGGCAATACGGCCCGCGTGCAGGAGGTCGCTCCTGGACCCCCGCTGGACTTTTGGCAGCTTGTGGGGGTCAGGAGGCCCCCCCAAGCTGGCCAAAAGTCCCTGGGGTTCCAGCGGGGGTCCGGGAGCAATCTCCTGCACTCGTGATGTCGGGTGCCAGGAACCAAAATGGCACCGGCGCTACCTTTGCCCTGTCACATGATAAGGGCAAAGGGCCACCGGCGCCATTTCTATTAATGCAGCCGTGGCCAGAGAGCGGGAGATCGTGCCGGGACCCCCCCACTGGACCCCAGGTAATTTAAAACATTTTGGGGGGGTTCGGGAGGGTGGGAGATTTGTTTTAAAGGGTCGGGGTGGGTTTTAGGGTTGTTTTGGTGTGCCGGTTTTCCCGCCCTCCCCCGATTTACGATTTTTTGATGATAAATCGGGGGAATTGCTATTGTATCGCGGCTCTAACGATTTTTGACGATTTAAAATTATCTGACGATTGTTTTAAATCGTCAAAAAATGATTCACATCCCTAATAGTTATTCATGTTTGCAAACTCACAAAAATGTAAGAAAGGCTCTACAAAAGACTATAAAGCAGACAAAACCTGAAGATGTCAAAGAGAACAAGGAAGGCTGAAAGTAGCTTTAGAAATATGAAACGCAAACTAACGGTTTAAAATAAATTTACGAGTGAAAGTCAAAGGAAGGGAATTGTGCATATGACATTTTAGGGTTAGGTTAGATAAATATGGAAGCTCAGGGCTTACAAATTGAAACCTGGGATATCAATGTCACTATATGTCAGGATGAACACATAGCTATATGTCAAAAGGAATAGACTAAACCAAACCTGGTGTTACCCTATTGTTACCTTACAGAATTCCCTGTGGAATTCTGTAAGAAAAGCAGGATTGATCTTTATACATGCAATAATATAAATCCAGGACTGACTGGACAGGGAGCTATATGATCACCACATGGTCTAGCTTACCTAAAAGAGGAACCTTAGCTGGATCCTTTGAAAACTGACTAGGGATGAGCCTTACCATTTAGGAGCCTATTATGAAAAGGCACTTGCATTTTCAAAAGATTTAACTGGTTAACTTGGGAGTTGGCTGATTAAAAATAAATACTGACCATCTAAAATTGGCCCTCTTTGACCGACCAACTTTAAATGATTAAATGGCTAAAATATGGGCATTTCCATGGGTGAGGTTAAGTCAGTGGAGAAAGTTAAGCAATTAGCACTGATTTTCTGTGTTAACTCTCTAAATTGGCTGGTCAAATGTAAGCACTGCAATAGCAGGCCTAAATCTGTCTGGCCAGTGCTCAGGAATCCTTCTTCTCTTCCTCCTGACATACCAAATAAAATGTCAGTGATAAAGATTCTCTTTCACTCCCTCCCAACATAAAAAAATCTATAAGTGCCAGTCACTTGTTTCCAGTATCCATATAAATAAATGAATGTGCCAGCTGCATTGTCTCATCCAGCCTTGCCTTTCCAGTCTACCTTGTCCACCCTGCCTCGTCTAGCCTTGCCTCATCCAGCCTTATCTCTCTAGCCTAGTCTCGTCTTTTGTTCCTTGACCAGCCTTGCCTTGTCCTTCTCATCTCATCTAGTATATTCTATGTGTCTTCATCCACCCTTCATCCACTCTCTGGATCTTGACCACTTTCTTGGGCATGACCTCAATTACCTGCCACCTGGACCTGATCTCGTACCAGGACCTGACCATTCATGTTAGCCGCTTGCCCTGACTTTGGTCTGTCTCCAACTCCATTAGCCTGCTGCCTGCCCTGACTCTTCCTTATCTTTGGATTCCAGTTGTCTTTCCCATCATAAAGACCAGCCTGAGACCTGCTGGCTGCCAGAACCTAAAGGCTCAACTTGTGGGGGAGGCAGCTAGTATAGGTGAATCTCCAGTCTGTCCTGCTACAGGGTATTTTGCCAGTTGCCTGTGTAGGCCTCATAGGTGAACCTACAAGGCTACATCAATACACTGTAGCACAAAGGGCTCAAACCAATGAAACCCTTTACAGATTTTTGAGGCCATGAACTCGGCAGACTTGCCTCAATCCTCGCTATTGCTGGGCTAGCGCACCAACTTCAGCAGAAGCAAGACCAGATGAATAACATGGGCAGGTACCTCCAAGGTATGGCTGCTTGGCCTGCTTCAGCTTCCACTCTGGCATCCATGATAAGGCCTACTACACCCACCCTTTACCTTCCTCCACCATCAAGGTATGATATAGATCCTGGGAAACGTAGGAGCTTCCTAAAACTTTGTTGGATGCAGTTCAAAATCCAGGCACCTTTGTTCTTTACTGATCAAGTCAAGGTAACTTACATTATATAATCACTTGATAGTTCTGCCCTGCCTGGCCTGCCTTGCCTCTCTCGGAAAGAGATATCAACTCCTGGAAGACTTGACCCATTCCTTGCAAGAATTCTGGCAGATCTTCGATGAGACTGGTCACACAGCTTCCAAGGCAACTTGCAAGTACATTTTAGGGTTTCAGGAACCTGTCTGCTACACGCACTTCTGGATCCCCCTTACCTCACTTTATGATCCTAAGTTCAGGAAAAGTCAATGTTTTTCTCTACAGAATTAGACTTTTATTTATCAGATTTTGCAGGATTAGCATTTAGAAGATAACAACAACAAATCTCTAACATCCTTGCTATTGAGTACCAATTTACCCTAAAGAAAGTTCTATACCATGGTTGGTTTAAAACCTGCCATAAACTAGGGGTGTGCATTTTTACAATGTATTGGTAATCCGCAACAAATAGGACCATATTCGTTGTATTCGTGGGGAAGCAAAACGTATTGCGTTTCCCACGAATACAACAAATCTTCACCGAATTATTCGGCCATCTAAAGGAGCAAATTTAAACAAACCCCCCACCCTCCTGACCCTCCAAGACTTACCAAAACTCCCTGGTGGTCCAGCGGGGGGTCTGGGAACCATCTCCGCACTCATGCCGTCAGCTGCTGGTATTCAGAATGGCGCCGATAGCCTTTGACCTTACTATGTCACAGGGGCTACCGATGCCATTGGTCAGCTCCTACCATGTGACGGGGCAGGCCAAAGGCCCTGATAGCCCTGTCACATGGTAAGTGCAGAGGGCCATTGGCGCCATTTTTTTTACTGGCAGCCGATGGCCCGATAGCGGGAGATCGCTCCGGGGACCCCTGCTGGACCACCAGGTACTTTAGAAATGTTTTGGGGGGGTTGGAAGGCAGCACACCCCTAGTACACACTGCACACAGGAACCTCCGATCAGCTAATAAAGCACTCCTAACCATCCCAACAGTTAAAACAGCAAGGCTGACACAAGTGAGAGAAAGAGCCCTGTCACTAGCAGGACCAATAATCTGGAACACAATGCCTCCAGAGATCAGGCTTCAAAGTGATCTCAAGGCATTCAAGAAAAGTTTAAAAACTTGGCTTTTTAAACAAGCATTTTACAAAGAGACGAGAGAATAGAGAGAAATAATTCAGGAAAAGACAGAAAGGCACCGACCCAGGGTACTTAGAATTTTACAGTAGATTAGTCTATGAACTCTACACCACAATAAGCTTAACTTTAAATCTATGTGTGATAAAACTACCCGTGTAAGTACCTTGGTACAATTGGTCATGAACTACTTTGCTAAATAACTATGTCTATTGATATATTGTAACTGAACCTTTGTCGGCACCTGTTAGAATGTACTATAGTACACTTACCTACATTAAATATGTGCCTACATGTAAACCGTTGTGATGGTATTTAAACTTAGCAACAGTATAGAAAAGTTTTTAAATAAATAAATAAATAAATTCCTGGGCTACATTGTCTCAGCAGCCGGCTTTCAAATGGATCCTGAGAAAGTGGCTGCGATTAAGAACTGGCCTCAGCCGAGGGGCCTTAAAGCATTGCAACGCTTCCTCGGCTTTGCAAACTTCTATAGGCATTTCATCCCAAATTACTCTCGCATTGTGGCGCCTTTAACTGCACTTACCCGGATGGGAGCCAATGCGGTGGACTGGCCTGATTCCGCCTGCCAAGCCTTTGAGGACCTTAAGTCCTTTTTGCAAGATACCTGCCTTCGTCATCCTGACCTTAGCCAACCATTCGTGGTGGAAGTCGATTCTTCTAATGTGGCGGTTGGGGCCATATTTAGTCAGCACTCTGATACAGGGCAAATACTACCGTGCTCATACTTCTCAAAAATTCTCACCGGCGGAAAGCAACTATTGTATTAGCGATAAAGAGTTGCTGGCCATGAAACTTGCCTTGGAAGAATGGAGACAGTGGTTGGAGGGGGCCAACCATCCAGTTACTGTATACACCGACCACAAGAACCTGGCATTCTTGAGCCAAGTCCAACGCCTGAACCCAAGGCAGGCTCAGTGGTCCCTGTTCTTCGACTGTTTTAACTTTATCCTGCGTTATCCCGGGCTCTAAGAACATCTGAGCTGACGCCCTGTCCATCGAAGTCGAGGAAACTCCAGAGACTCCACAATATATCCTGGACCCCACGAAGTTGTGCCTCTCGGCGACTTCTGTGTCCTCCCAAGGAAAAACCGTCATTCCTCACCGCTCTGTAGAGCAGTCCTTGCCTGGGCCCATGACTCTCTCAATGGGGGCCACACCGGCCACAAGGAACCCTTGATCTGCTGAACCGGTATTACTGGTGGCCGTCGGTGAGGCAGGACGTGCATGCATTTGTGGGCTCCTGCCCCACTTGCGCCCTACAGAAGCCACTCACCAGGAAGCCTAGGGGCCTATTGCAACTGTTGCCCATTCCAGTGGAGCCCTGGATGCATATTTCCACAGACTTTGTGGTGGATCTCCTAGCTTCAGAAGGAAACACGGTCATTTGGGTGACCGTAGACCGGTTCTCCAAAATGGCGCATTTTGTTCCTCTGCCAAAGTTACCCTCAGCACCTGACTGGCCAACCTTTTTGCTCAGCACATTTTTAGACTCCATGGCTCCCACAGGACATAGTGTCAGATCGAGGCCCACAGTTCACCACTCGATATTGGAAGGCACTATGTAAGCGTTTCAATGTGCAACTCAGTCTCTCGTCTGCGTTCCACCCCCAGAGCAATGGGCAGATGGAACGGACCAACCGGACATTAAAGACTTTTCTTCGGTCATTCGTTAATGAATGACAAGACAATTGGGCCAAGTTACTCCCGTGGGCGAATTTTCGTATAATAATCATACGCATGCCGCTACTGGAAGTTCACCTTTCCTCGTTGTGTATGGGAAACAATTTGCCCGCCTCTGCCCTCGCCAAATCCCAGTGCACTCCCAGCAGTGCAGCTTTCAGCCCGTCAGTTACTTACTTTATGGACTTCTATCCAGGGGAAGTTGCATAAAGCCGCCAGGACCTCCAAGAAATGGGCAGATAAGCATCGTCAGCCAGCGCCTATCTTCCTCCCAGGAGACCGCGTCTGGCTTAGTACTAAGAATCTACAGCTACGATCCTGTCTCGAAGACTAGCCCCGAGATTTTGTGGACCGTTCCGTATCGCTGAACGAGTGGGAGCAGTCTCGTATCGGTTACGCCTACCCTCGTCCATGCATATACATAATGTCTTCCATGTGTCATTATTGAAGCCTCTTGTTCTTTCTAGATATCATCCTCGGGCTCCTGACTCTCTGGATCCTTCTGTGCCAGATGACACCACATACCAAGTCCGGGAAATCCTCGATGTGCGCTTCCATCAACGACGTGGGAGTACCTGCTCGCTTGGGAGGGTTGTGGTCCCGAGGATAACTCATGGGAGCCTGCCCGCAACATCCTTGACAAGGATTTACTAAGGCAGTTCCATCAGGACCACCCAGGTAAACCCGGGCCTGCTAAGAGGGGGCATAAGAGGGGAGGTATGTTACGGTCCCGTTGCGTGTGCCGCGACCAGGTTCTTACCTCCATGTTCCTGGTCCCACTCCCGGTTCAGCTGGCGGAGTTTGCAGCCTGTGTGGTAGCGTCCCCGCGGGTCGACACTGGTGGGAGATCTTCGGTGGACGCCCTGTCCCTAGGCGCACACGCACGCAAGAAGGACGCTTTTGTAGCCTGTTCCCACCATTCAAAGCTCCGCCCACTTCCTGACGTCAGACGCCGCGGCCTATGTAACCTGGCCGCGGACCCTCAGTCTTTGCCTTGCAACGGGGTTACCTTGCGGTTCCCAG
The DNA here is from genome assembly GCF_901001135.1 of Rhinatrema bivittatum. Classification (NCBI taxonomy): domain Eukaryota; kingdom Metazoa; phylum Chordata; class Amphibia; order Gymnophiona; family Rhinatrematidae; genus Rhinatrema; species Rhinatrema bivittatum. Next base: position 153,838,767 of record NC_042619.1, read on the forward strand.
TTGCTCCGTGCCCCGGAGTGTGTTACTAGTTGCCAGTAGTTGCTCCATTCCAGCCTGGTTCCTGCTTCAGACTTGCTTATGTTCCAACCTGGTTCCTGCATCAGACTTCACTTACGTTCCAGCCTGGTTCCTGCTTCAGACTTTACTTCAGTTCCTGCCTGGTTCCAGTACCCGTGTCTTGCTTCAGTTCCTGCCTGGTTCCAGTACCCGTGTCTTGCTCCAGTTCCCTGCCTGGTTCCAGTTCCCAAGCCTGCTTGTTCCTGATCCAGCTACAGTACTCGCCTAAGTCCCAGCGGCCGGGATCCTATGGGCTCCTCCCGGGGCAGCTCCGGCTTCCAGGGTGAAGATTCGCATCCTGCCTGATATCTGCCCCCGGCCTGCTTGTACACTGAGACTATAGTCCACCTCTCCCCAGTCTCCTGCAGGCCGGCCCAAGGGTCCACTAAAATCGTTAATATATAACAATATTTATAGCAAAATGATAAATATAGGTCTTAGGGACCTAACTTTTCAGCTGAAAATTCACATAAATGTATTTCCTAAAAGTTCAAAAATCTAGACGTCCTATTCATTTGTTCCCTAAATTGGGTGCTTATTTCTGAAAATCAGATCTAAGCTCCTAACTCCACACCCATAGCCATCCACTTTTGAGGCTCCTAAATTTAGGGCAAAATGAAACCTGGCATCTAAATTTAAGGACTTAGCCCTATTCAATTTTCAAAAGAGCCAATTTAGGGTCCTAAATGCTGAATATTCCCGTAAAAATCACTAGTTAGCCAGATAAGTCTTATCTAGCTAACTTTAGATTTGTTATTGAGTAGGTCTACCTTATCTGGTTAACTTAAACAGATATGTTTAAATATCACTACTTATTGACTTAATTAACTGGATAAGTAGCTTCTTCCTGAAATGTCCATTTCACGCCCACCATTTACCTGGATAAGTACTTATCTGGATAACTGGTGAAAGGTAAACGTGACCAGATATTCAGCTACTGCTACTAAATATCAACTTCTTTGAAAACTGGTCCCACTAACTTCATCAGAGGAATGTTTTCTTGGAGTTATCTGTTCATTGGAGTCAATTAGGAAAATAATCAGTAAGGGAAGGAGAATTAAGAAAAGAATATTTTTTTCCATGACAGCAGGCCATTTTATAAAAACAAACTAGCTTGAAGACAATAATGCTTTGATCATATATCTGGTTTGTAATGTACAGTCCTATTGATGATGATGGAATCATATGATATATGGAAGAGCAATGCTAAATAACTTAGAGTCAATTGTCAAAAACATTTGATAGTGGGCATAAATAGATAGAGGGCATACATTTTTTGTTGAAAATTCACATAAATATGAACAATATAACTGCCATTTTTTCAAGGTCACGGAGTCAATGGTAAAGAAAAAATGAACTTATATACCAAGATTTGTTTTGACTTGAATACTCTGGCTAATCACTTGACCAAATTGCATCCATTTACCTGCTAATAGGGGTGTTCATTTGTTTGCAACGTATTGGCAATCTGCAACGTATAGGGCCATATTCGTTGTATTCGTGGGGAAGCGAAATGTATTGCGATTCCCACGAATACAACAAATCTTCACCGAATTATTCAGCCAACTTAAGGAGCAAATTTAAACAAAACCCCCACACTCCTGACCCCCCCCCCCTAAGATTTTCCAAAACTCCCTGGTGGTGCAGCGGGGGTCCAGGAGCCATCTACTGCACTCACGTCATCGGCTACCAGTATTCAAAATGGCGCCGATAGCTCCTGTGACATAGTAAAGGCAAAGGCTATTGGTGCCATTTTGATTACTGGCAGCCAATGGCCTGAGTGCAGGAGATCGCTCCCGGACCCCCGCTGGACCACCAGGGACTTTTGGCAAGTCTTGGGGTGGTCAGGGGTCCTGGAGCCATCTCCTGCACTCGGGCCGTCAGCTGCCAGTATTCAAAATGGCACCGATAGACTTTGCCCTTACTATGTCACAGGGGCTAACGGTGCCATTGGTCGGCCCCTGTCACACGGTAGGAGCACAAGATGGCGCCGGCCATCCATTGCTCCTACCATGTGACAGGGGCCGACCAATGGCACCGGTAGCCCCTGAGACATAGTAAGGTCAAAGGCTATCGGCACCATTTTGAATACCGGCAGCCAACAGCGTGAGTGCAGTAGATGGTTCCTGGACCCTACTGAACCACCAGGGAGTTTTGGCAAGTCTTGGGGGGTCAGGAGGGTGGGGGGTTGTAGTTAATTAAATTTTAGCCAGGAAACGAATAAGAATGGAATGCATGAATGGATCGGAGCCCCCCTTGCCGAATGCAACATATCTGCCCCCCCCCCCCAAGAATATGAATACCGAATATAACGTAACATATGCGGTCCCTCTGCACATCCCTACCTGCTAAAGCTGTGTTGGAGTTTCCAGTGCATGCAGGTTGTTCAAGAAATGCTGTTTGTTTGTTTTTTTGTGCAGTTGACTCTTCTTTTATTTTTTTTTCTTTAAATTCATTTCTAGCAAAGTTAACACTTATGAAGGATGCTAGCAGATGGCCCCAGGAAGCTGAGGTCCTCTCAATACAACACAGGTATCAGCATTCAGTATTTTCAATGCTATTTTGCTACATGTTCAATCCTCTGTGTTCTGAAGGGATTGATTCACAAGATGAAAGGGGTCTTCATTTTCCATGCTATTTCTCATCTGGTACTACCAACAAAAGTATTATTAGCCGGCTCAAATTTTAAGTTATATTGGCGCATGTCCACTAGTACTGAACTGAGACTAATAACTTATTTCTCATAGGCCCCAGACTGGCTTTCAAATGCTATTGACTTTCGGTCTTTACAGACCTGAACTTAATTTGTATGTCTGTGATTTAATAACATTATCTTAATAGATTATTCATTATTTTTAATAAACCACATGCACCTGTTAAGTACAGCAATAGTTTATGAAGTTTTTAAAGCTCCAAATATTTTGTGAAATTCAAAATGCTTCATGAAACAAAGAGGCACTTAAAATGTAAAAACAAGTTTGGACTTACAAGGAAACTTGAAAGAATCACAATTTATGGATGCCATGTAAATTGCAGCCATGAAATTTTAGATTTATTTTTGAATTTTAAATCTTATTTTTTATTAGACTAGTTTTCTTTACCTTTCCTCTCTTGCCTTTCATTTCCCACCTCTCTCTACCCTCTCTGTAGCCAACCACTCCTTTTGCTTCCCTCCCAGTTGGTCTCATTATCATTATCATTCCCCTTCTTGTCAACCTATCAGTCAAGCCCCCTCATCTCTCAGCCCTTCTTCACCCCATCCAATCTATGTCTGATCCCCCAGTCCCTTTCATGATCATGCCTGCTGACTTTCCTCATTCTCTAGCTACTCTTCACCTCTCAGCCAACATCATCATCTCTCAGGCCCCTCTCACACCCCAGTCAATCCCCCTCATTCCCCAATCCCTTGCCATCTCCAGCCAATCCCTTCAACTCCTAGCCCTTCCTCACCTCACACCTCTCTTATGTCCCTAACCTGCTTCCCGGAGCAACTTTTTGTCACACATTTGCGCTGTGATAACAAATTGCATCACAGTAATGCTGCAATAGTTTGTTCGGGAGAGGTCCAATATTGTGGGGACACCCCCAAGATATGTCGACCCTCCTGCAATAAATTGTCGATGCTTAGTAAATCTCTAAATTTAGTGTCCAATGCTGAAAATAAATGCTAGATGTTCACTTTATAAATATTGAAATTTAGGTGCCGTAATGAATTTTGAAAGAGCCACTGAGCCACAAAGATATCCAGTTAATTTTAACCAGTTACCCCAAACTACCTGTCTATCTGCGGGTTTTGTACTGATTTTCAAAGTGAAAGTACACATGTGCTATCTCATAGAGAAGTGTCTAAGGAAAATCATCCTTAAATGACTACATTTGCTAATTTGTGCTGATAGTAGGGATGTGCAGGCAAAAAGTTTTCGTTGCGTACATGATACGTATTCATGGGGGTCAATTCTGTTTCATGCGGAAGTATGGAGAATTCAATAAGTTGTCGATCTGTAAATACGTTACTACTAAATTAACTACAACCCCCCACCCTCCTGACCCCCCCAAGACTTACCAAAACTCCCTGGTGGTCCAGCGGTGGGGTCCGGGAACTCACTCACAACCTCGGTGCTAGTTTCATCATGGCGCCGATAGCTTTTGTCACAGGGGCTACCGGTGCCATTGGGCAGCCCCTGTCACATGGCCATCGGCACCATCTTGTGCTCCTACCATGTGACAGGGGCTGACCAATGGCACCGGTAGCCCCTGTGACATAGTATGGGTAAAGGCTATCGGCACCATTTTGAGTCCTGGTGTCAGACGGCAGGTCGCTCCGGGACCCCGTTGGACCCACAGGGACTTTTGGCCCTGTGGGTCCAACGGGGGGGTCCAAGTCTTTGGGGGCCTCCTGACCCCCACAAGACTTGTCAAAAGTCCAGCAGGGGTCCGGGAGCGACATCCTTGCACACTGGCCATCCGATCCCAATACTCAAAATGGCGCCGATCGCCTTTGCCCTCACTATGACGGCGATCGGCGCCATTTTGAGTATTGGCATCGGACTGCGATTTTGAGTCTCAAAATGGCGCCGATCGCCTTTGCCCTCACTATGACGGCGATCGGCGCCATTTTGAGACAGACTGGAGCTTCACCTATACCAACTGCCTCCCCTTCAGGTTAAGCCCTTGGGTTCCGTTGGCCACAGGACTTAGGTGGGTTCCTAGGGCAGTGAAGTGAACAATAGTTCAAAGGAATGCCAGGGTCAGGACAGGCAGTAGGCTAATAGAGTCAGAGATAGCTCAAGGTAGGGGCAAGTGATTAACAAGAATGGCCATGTCTAGGCAAGAATTCATGTTCAGACAGCAGGCAAACATGGTCAGGTCCAAGCAAGAGGTCAGATCCAGGTGGCAGTCATCAGGTCCAAGCAAGAGTTCAAGATATGGAGATTCAGGCCAAGAGAGGTTGAAGACATACAGAAGACACTAGGGATGTGAATCGTTTTACGACGATTAAAATTATCATCCGATAATTTTAATATCGTCTTAAACAAACCGTTATGAAACACAATACAATAGATTCTAACGATTTATCGTTATAAATCGTTAGAATCGTGAGCCGGCACACTAAAACCCGCTAAAACCCACCCCCGACCCTTTAAATTAAATCCCCCCCCCTCCCGACCCCCCCCCCCAAATAACTTAAATTACCTGGTGGTCCAGCGGCGGTCCGGAACCGCAGCGGTCCGGAACGGGCTCCTGCTATTGAATCTTGTTGTCTTCAGCCGGCGCCATTTTCCAAAATGGCGCCGAAAAATGGCGGCGGCCATAGACCAACAGGATTCGACGGCAGGAGGTCCTTCCGGACCCCCGCTGGACTTTTGGCAAGTCTTGTGGGGGTCAGGAGGCCCCCCCAAGCTGGCCAAAAGTTCCTTTTGAGCCCAACGAGGGGTCCGGGAGCGAACCCGAGGGGAATCACGTGACGCCGACGTCACGTGCTCCTTGCAAAGGAGTTCAGGAATGGCGTCCTGACCCCGCTGGACCACCAGGGAGTTTTGGTAAGTCTTGGGGGGGGGGAATAAGGCGGTGAGGGGTTTAAATTTTTATTTGCACGTATGGACATAGACTCAACTTATGGAATTCTCCATATGTCCATATTGACCGCAAATGGGACCCCCTTTCGACTTATGGACTTATGAACTTAAACTTTTGGTCTGCACATCCCTAGTGTGTACCCGTAATGCTGTGTTTAGCCAATCTGCTTTCTCATCATAAATTAGTTGTGAATGATACATAGGGTTTTGTATTTAATTCTGTGTTCAATTGGTAGCCAATGTAACTCTGCTAGGGTTTCAGTTATATGGTCTTTTTTTTTCCGGTTAGTATTCTAGCTGCTGTGTTCTGAAGAATTTGCAGAGGTCTTAATGTCGTATTAGGTAGTCCTAGCATAAGGGCATTGCAGTAGTCCGTGCTGGAGAAGATTAGTGCCTGTAGAATTGTTCGGAAGTCATTTTGAGTTAGGAGTGGTTTAAGTTTTCTAAGTACCATGAGTTTTGCATAACCTTCCTTTAGTTTTAGTGATATGTGTTGTTTCAGGTTAATTTCAGGATCTATAATTATTCCCAGATTACGTACTTTCCCAGTTAGTTCAATTTTCTGGTTGTCTTTGATTATTATTGAGGTTTGATTGGTTTCAGAATTTTTTCGTTCCAAGTGTAGAAATTCTGTTTTATCAATATTAATTACAAGTTCCATTTGTGTCAGTAGTTGTTTTTTAATGCTTAGGTACGTGTTGGCTAGGTTTAATGTTTTCTCTAAAGTGTCCTCTATGGGTAGAATTAGGAATGGCAGGGAAGACTTCTCAAAGCTACATTTCTTCAGTTTTGCATACAAGCTATGCTCCCTGAATATCTGGAGCACTTGACGGACATGCTGACGGTGTGTAGGCAAATCTCGGGAGTAGATTAGAACATCATCGAGATAGACGATTATGCAGGTGTTCAGTAGGTCCCGTAGCGCCTCGTTCATTAGGTGCTGAAAAACCGCCGGTGCATTACACAAGCCGAAGGGCATTACAAGATACTAGTAATGCCTGTCTCTGGTATTAAAAGCGGTTTTCCACTCGTCTCCGGGACGAATTCTGACCATTGTAGGCACCCCGTAAGTCTAATTTTGTAAAAATCTTTGCTCCCTGAAGCCTATCGAGGAGCTCCAGGATTAGTGGGAGTGGATAGCGATCCCACTTAGTAATGGAATTAAGCCCTCGATAGTCAATGCATGGCCTCAGCAAGCCGTCCTTCTTGCTGACAAAGAAGAAGCCCGGCCCAGTAGGAGATTTGGATGGGCGGATAAACCCCTTGGCCAAGTTCTCAGATATGTATTCAGACATGGCCCGGGTTTCAGGTAATGACAAAGGATATACCCTACCTCAAGGAGGCATGGTTCTGGGTAACAGGTCAATGGCGCAGTCATACAGACGGTGCTGCGGAAGGATCTCCGCCTTCATCTTGGAGAAGACATCTGTGAAGTCCTCATAAGGTGCCGGAGGACTGAGGGTGGAGTGCAGCAACGGAAGTCCTGGAGCCTTGGGTACATTCATACAATTAGCGAGACAGAACGGGCTCCATTTGGTAATTTGTAGAGTATCCCACTGGATCATAGGCGAGTGCTTTAGTAGCCATGGCAACCCTAGCACCACGGGGTGGACGGCCTTCTCCAAGACTAGGAAGGCTATCTCCTCTGAATGGATCCCCGGCGCGGACAGTGTGGGTGCCGTGGACGTCATGATAGGTCCTGGAAGGAGCGTCCCCTGGATGGAGGTAATTCGTAATGGAACCTCCCATTTTGCGTGGGAATCCGCAACTGGGAGACTAAGTCCTGCAGGATAAAATTACCCCCTGCTCCTGAATCCAAGAATGTAGTGTCTCTAGAGACCCTCCAGGGTACTCCAGAGTAATAGGCACAGTACATTGAGGAGCTGTAGCGCAACCTAGGAGGAGCTCCTCTTGACCTCCTAGGTTCTGGCGTTTTCTGCACGCTCCTGGCAGCGTGCCAAGTAGTGGCCCTTCTGCCCACAATACAGGCACAGGCCCATCGAGCGACGATGTTGTCTCTCTTCATCAGAGAGGGGCACGTCCCAGCTGCATGGGTTCGCAGGTGGGGACATCTGGGCGAGAAGTCTTAGGAGAAGACACTGGTCTCGTAGGAACAGAAGCTGGACTGTGTCTGGTCGGCCGCAACTCCCTGGCCCTTTGTTGTAAGCGGCAGTCAATGGGCGGCCATCTCTATAAGAGCGTTGAGGTCCTCCGGAAGATCACGGGCGGCAATCTCATCTTTGATACGTCCGGATAGTCCCTCAAAAAGATGGCTTTGAGGCTGCCGTCTTGCCAGGCCACCTCTTGGGCAAGAGTCTGGAACTCCATAGTGTAGTCTGCCAAAGAGCGAACCCCCTGACGGAGCTGTAGCAGTTCGGATGTAGCTGTAGCTAATCAGGCCGGCTCATCAAAAGCCTGTCGGAAGTTCGAGATGAACTGCTATAAATTCACTAATGAAGAATCATTATGTTCCCAAAGGGGGGAGGCCCACACCAAGGCCTTCCCGTCAAGCAGGGACAGGATGTAGGCTACCTTTACCATGTCGGTGGGGAACTGTCGGAGCATCAGGGAGAACCGTATGAAACATTGGTTCAAAACCCACGACAGGTCTTGGCATCCCCAGCGTAGCGAGAGGGTGCAGGTAGCTGAGTCTCCGAAGTAGCTTGTCCTTCAGGTGCCGGCCCTGCGGCGGGCCGAGGGTGCGTGGTTCTAGCATCCAGGCGGGCAGTTAGTTCCCCCACAGAACCAGTGAGGAGATCAAGGTACTGCTGTTGATACTGCAATTGCTGGGCCAACCCCGGGAGGTCTGGGGGGCCAGCCTATCCACCGAGTCCATGGCCTTGCAATCTGTTATGGATTAACAGTTTTAGTGGACTCTTGGGCCGGCCTGCAGGAGACTGGGGAGAGGTGGACTATAGTCTCAGTGTACAAGCAGGCCGGGAGGCGGATATCAGGCAGGATGCGAATGATGATCTTCACCCTGGAAGCCGGTGCTCCCCCGGGAGGAGCCCGTAGGAGCCCAGCCGCTGGGACTTAGGTGATCGGTGGTGAGACTTCACCCTGGAAGCCGGAGCTCCCCCGGGAGGAGCCCGGCCGCTGGGACTTAGGCGAGTACTGTAGCTGGATCAGGAACAAGCAGGCTTGGGAACTGGAACCAGGCAGGGAACTGGAGCAAGACACGGGTACTGTAACTAGGCAGGAACTGAAGCAAGACACGGGTGCTGGAACCAGGCAGGAACTGAAGCAAGGCACAGGTATTGGAACCAGGCAGGAACTGAAGTAAAGTTTGAAGCAGGAACCAGGCTGGAATGTAAGCAAGTCTGAAGCAGGAGCCAGGCTGGAAAGGAGCAACTACCGGCAAGTAGTAACACACTCCGGGGCTCGGAGCAACTGGGAACCACAAGGTAACCCCGTTGCAAGGCAAAGACTGAGGGTCCACAGCCGGCCTACATAGGCCGCGGCGTCTGACGTCAGGAAGTGGGCGGAGCTTTGAATGGCGGGAACAGGCCTACAAAGGTGTCCTTCTTGCGCGCGCGTACCTAGAGGCAGGGCATGCACGGAAGGCCTCTGACCGGTGTTGCCCCCGCGGGGACGCCGCCACACAGGCCGCAAACTCCGCCAGCTGAACCGGGAGCGGGACCAGGAACATGGAGATAAGGACCTGGTCGCGGCACATGTGACCGGGACCGTAACAAATATAGCAAAAAATACCACCCATGATAAAAAGAGACGTGGCTAGGGAAATTTTCAAGATACTGCAACATATGCTAATTTATCTTATAAATATTTTAGCCCAATGTGCAATAAAATTATAGCACATCGCAAGCTGAGAAATGCCCAGAAAGGCATTTAGGGCTGGAGAGCGAGAGAGAGAGAGAACCTCTTTATAAGACTGTTATATTAGTCATCTATTTATACCACTGTAGGAGGGTTATCTAATAACTCGAGTGAGGTTTTGGTGGTGGTCTAGGGTTGGGGGGCAGTTTTACATGCACAATCAGATGTACAAATAGTACAGTACACATCATGAAGATTTGATATGATTTGGAATGCAGAAAGATACACAAAGATGAGATTTATACAATGTACTCTCGCCCCACTGAAACCTTACCTCAAATTACTAGATGACCCTCCTATAGTGGTGTAAATTAGTGACTAATATGTGTGCCACCCCAGATGCTTTCTCACTTGCTCCCCCCATCGCTCCCTCTCTCTCTCCCTCCATAACAGGTTTCAGGCATATCAAACAGCTTAACACCAGGAAAAGAAGATGTAGTTATTTCTGGTCATACAACATACTATCACACACATTAAACAGCCCTCATTTTCAGAAACCCTACCCAAACTCCTCCCTTTTGACTACATTTTTGGAATTTGCATATACATCATGTGATGTGAAAAATAACACATGCAATAACGCCCTAATGCATTTTGATGAATGACTCTGTTAGGCACCCAACTTAGGCCTGGAATTTCTAAGGTTGCATACCTTAGAAAATCTGGCAGTAACGGGGGGCGGGGAGGCGAAGCAGGGGGTGGGCCTGCAAAGCCAGCAACCATTGCACCACTGCGGTGTGCTGGCTGCCAGCTTTCGCACTGAATAACTACACCATAAAAGGTGTAGTTATTCAGCGCAAAACTGGTGGTGATAAGGGTCCTTACCTTTCGCTGCCAGTGATTTGTCCGCAGCGTCGACCCCGGTGCCGCTCCGACTCCTCCTCTTCCGGGGCCGACTCCATCCCCATTTAGTGATCGCATGAAAGCTAGGGCCCTATCGAATGCAGGACCCTCCGTATGGAATGCTATGCCAGCCAACTTACGTATGGAACCCAACTCGAACATGTTTAAAAAACTATTGAAAACTTGGCTCTTCATACAAGCTTTAACTAAATTCCTCTATTCACTCACTCACTCCTCCTTCGCTCCTGCTCTCACCAACTTTATCTAATTGCCATTTAGATTCCTGATATGATATTAATTACTATATGCAAAATGTGCTGTCAATTGTACTCATTGTAAAATTTAACCTCTTAAAGTGCCATCAATGATACTCATTGTAAACTATAACCACTTAAAGTAAGCAAAATGCCCTGTAAACTGTACATGTTGTATAATGTATATGCTGTAAACAGTATGGGGTAGATTTTCAAAGGGGTACGCGTTTAAGATACGCGCGTATCCCCAAAAAACCTACCCCAAACCCCCCCCACGCGCCGAGCCTATTTTGCATAGGCTCGGCGGCGCGCTCAAGCCCCGGGACGCGTGTAAATCTCAGAGCTTGCATGGAGGGGCGTGTCATGGGCGTGTCCGGGGGCGTGGTTATGGGGGGTGACAGCGGCCCTGGACCAGCCCCTGGACCGGAACATGGAGCGCGGCAGCCGGCCCGGCGCTCGCAAAGTTACGCCTGCTTCCAGCAGGCGTAACTTTCATGATAGAGGTAGGGAGGAGGTTTAGATAGGGCCGGGTGGGTGGGTTAGGTAGGGGAAGGGAGGGGAAGGTGAGGGAGGGTGAAGGAAAGTTCCCTCCGAGGCCGCTCCAATTTCGGAGCAGCCTTGGAGGGAACGGAGGCAGGCTGCGCGGCTCGGCATGCGCAGGCTGCCGATTTTGGGCAGCCTTGCGCGCCGACCCCGGATTTTAATGGATACGCGCGGCTACGCACGTATCTATTGAAATCCCACATACTCTTGTTCATGCCTGGTGTGCAAACAAAAGTACGCGTGTGCGCAGATTTATAAAATCTGCCCCTATATGTTGTAAACCGAGATGATGGTATCCCAACCGAATTTCGGTATATAAAAACACATAAATAAATAAATAAATAAACATGCAATTTGAAAACAAAATGTTTGCACATTTTTTTGTTTTGATTACACTCTAAGTGCTGACAAGGTACCTTGCTTATTAATAATGAAAAGAACCTGAAGGAATGAACTTTTTATATTCCACTCTTAACTCTGTTTTGTTTGGTTTTTTTTCAGCCCAAATCATTTAACAATGTAACACATCACAGATGGCACAGCAACTCTGGGGTGAGGCTGGGCCCAGCTGCCTTTTTGCATCTAGATAGCACAGCAACTCTTTGGAAGGTCAGGCCCAGCTGCCATGTTCCAGCTAGATGGTACAGCAACTCTGTGGTGAAGCCTGGCCCAGGCTTCTTTGACAAATTAGTTTCTTGGGCTTGTAGGCCAGATGGTTCAGTAGATCATTGACCCTTGCCATGTCCTGGCTTGCCACTTGGGGGGGGGGGCATGGTTTGGGTGGCCTACCCCTTGGCCATCACACCTCATGGGGTCTGCAGCTGGGTGTCAAGTTGATAGAGGCAGCAGAGGACTCTGAGGCTGCTCTGGCATCCTTTGGAGGATTTGTGTGAGTGACATTTGTCATGTTGCTGATGTCAGCAACCAGTGTATTGATGTTTTGTGTATTGCTGCTGTATCCTCAGCAACACTCCTCCTCCACCACCACCACCACCACTCCTCCAAAAAACTGAAAGACAAACTGGACTAACAAAAACACTTTCACTCCAACAAAGAAGACAAGAAAGGTTATGGTAAACAAAGTACAACAGAAAACAAGACATCTCACTCAGTAATCGAAAAACTCATCTAACAACTCCATAAACCACAAACCTTCTCTTCTCTCTTAACCAATGCCTGACACACCTTCAAAGAGGCACATGCAGGAAGTCTGTATATACTACTCGGCAAAAATAATGCAGCATGCAGTAATAAATAGAGATGAGCTTTGTTTTTTACTACCGGGTCGTTTTTTTGAGTCAGACGC